>NW_017136637.1:0-31543 GCF_001652005.2 Ceratina calcarata | reverse complement strand
TCATCCTCTAACTTGATATTGCAAATGTTTTATCTTGCACAAAATCCGCAGTCTATCAATCACGAATTAACTTAATCAGAAAATCGCGGTACCTATAGCTGGTCGACAGAATGCGAACGCGTTTCCCTCGAAGCCGACTGGGCAGCTGCACATCGGCACGTGATTAACAACATTGCAAATTGCGTTACTCGCACAAGTGCCGACACAAGGATCTTCACACTTGTTCCTCACACAAGCTCTGTCCCGAGGACAATCGGTGTTGAGCACGCACTCTGGTCGACAACCGAAATTGGAGTCTCCAAAATAATTGGGCATGCAAGAGCAAATTCCATTGTCGCATTGAGCGTTCGGTCCACAGGGAGATGGGTTGCACAAATCTACTTCCGACGGTTCAGCTAATATGAAATTTCAATTTCAATCAATTGTCAAGTAATTTATAAGCTTAATTAATTTTACTAATTAATATTGATAGACCTAATCAACGATTCTCTTTTGGAAATCATTACTCACGAGGGTTGATCTGTTGATTGCATTGACTGAACGGATCGCCGGTGTACCCTTCGATACACGAACACATGGGAACGTGATTGAACACTGTACACCGGGCATTGAAACCGCAAGAACCTGGGCAAGGATCTCTGCATCTCTCCTGGATGCAAGCTTGATTGCTAGGACATTCGGAATTAATTGTACACTCTGGTCTACAGTATGGCGGACTACCACGGTAGTTTTGCAAACACGTGCAAGCTGGAGTCTGACCCACGTTTTGGCAGATTGCATTGGGACCGCAGGGTGATGGCGAGCAAGGGTCTTTTTGTACCATAGGTGTTTCTACCGGAGCTTTTCAAAAAAGATTATTAGAATTTGTAATCAATACGTCACGCGTGCATTTAAAAAAGTAATACAATTTAAGAAAACGTGATTTTTTTATTAAAATTGTCTTTGGCAAACAAGAATAATTCAATCCTTTGTGAATTGAATAATAAAAATCTAAAAGAAATGAAGGAAGGAAATTTTATGACCTAAATTGTATTCACTTTTTAAATACAATTGCAGTACGAAATGTTTTTTATATTCCTGAAAATTCGTACCAGGAGCACGGAAACACGCGGTGAACGGGTCACCGGTGAATCCGTTTTCGCAGAAGCAAATTGGGCTGTGATTAATGATCCTGCAATTGGCGTTGACGCCACACGAGTTGGGGCAGGGGTCTACGCATTTTTGGTTCACACAGGCCCGAGTCAGAGGACACTCGGTGCTGGCCACACACTCTGGTCTACAATTAGGTGGAGTGCCGAGGTAGGAAGATCGACAGGAACAAATCGCCTGATTATTATTCACGCGACATTCGCTGTTCGGTCCGCAGGGTGAGGGGTTGCATGGGTCTGTCGTTTCATCTTCTTCTAAAAGATGGTTGATAAAGAATGATAGATGCATAAGAATAATTCGGTAGTCGAATAGTATAGAAGAACTTTCAAGAATACTGACTTAAAAAAGAATTCAATTTAGATTTTATGATATCATAAAAATTCAAATGATAAATTAAATAAAAATCTGAATCAGAAATTATTAAATTGGAAATTCTACACCGCTTAAATATTTTCTTTATATGAAGACTCTTACGACTGATCGGATTGAGACTGCAATATCTAAACGGATCCCCTGTATAGCCCTGCGTGCAAGTGCACATAGGTAGATGGTTCACGACATTGCACATAGCATTTTGACCACAAGCGCCCGGGCATGGATCTTGACATTTCGATCTGACGCACGCGAGATTCGCAGGACAGTCGGAATTCACGACACACTCTGGTCTGCAACCCTCATAAGGGTTTCCAATATAATCAGGCAAGCAGGTGCAAGCACCTGCGGTGCCTGAAGCCCTGCAAACGGCGTTCGCGCCGCAAGGTGACGGAGTGCAAGGCGAAGGTCTTTCTTCGGCAACTACAAGATATTAAAAATAATATTTACTTTAAATTCACGTAAAACAATAAGAATCACGTAGTGGTATTGCATACAAATTTTGTGTCGTACAGTGTGATCTGAAAGAAAATTGTATGAAAGGGGAACTTACTTTGAACAGGAGTGCATTGAACAAAAGGATCTCCAGTAAATCCTGTCGTGCAGGAGCAAATAGGGGTGTGACTGAACATACTACATTCAGCGTTAGCTCCACATAATCCTGGACAGGGATCTCTGCATTTCTGATTTATGCAAGCTTCGCGAATAGGACATTCGCTATTGCTGATGCATTCAGGTCTACAGTTCGGTGGGGATCCGATAAATTCTTGTAAGCACGAGCACGAGGGTGCTTGGTTAACGACTTGACATTGTGCGTTCGGGCCGCAGGGCGAAGGGTAGCACGGGTTAACCGGTTCCTGAGGTTCTTCGACTAAATGAATTAAATCTAATTAGGGTACAACTCTAAATTACTATTTTTATGTCAGTTTGGTTCGATGTCTCACCTATAATAGTACAACTAGTGAAAGGATCACCAGTCAGACCTTCGGGACATCTGCAAATGGGATTGTGATTGACCACAGAGCATTCCGTCCTCAAACCACATGTTCCAGGACAAGGGTCTCTACATTTCTGATTGATACAAGCTCTTGACTGCTCGCAGTCCGAACTGACCACGCATTCCGGTCGACAAGTAGGCGGATTGCCTGTGAAACCTTCTATACACTTGCAAACCGCGATTCCGTTCACTTCCTGGCAGTGACTATTTGGTCCACAGGGCGAAGGGTTGCAAGGATTCTGAGCTACGTCTTCTAATAAAAGAACAGGAACTTCAAATTGAAATTCAACAACATAATTTATCAAATTTCTGTAAGAGAACAGATCTCTTAACGAGAATATAGAATTCTTATTAATTGAAATTTGGGACACTGTACCCTGAATGGGGGAACAGGAAACGAAAGCATTTCCGGACATGCCCACGGGACAGCTGCACATAGGAACGTAATTAATTGTTTGGCATTGGGCGTTTTGTCCACATGTTCCTATACAAGGGTCCACGCATTTGTTCCTCATGCAAGCTCTGTCGCGAGCGCAGTCGTTGTTCATTACGCACTCGGGGCGGCATCCGGTGTACGGATCGCCTTGGAATTCTGGGAGACACGTGCACGTGCCGTCGCGACAGAGTGCGTTTGCACCGCATGGTGAAGGGTTGCAAGGGTCTGATATCGGTTCCTCGGCTGTTTGTAAATTCAGATTGAATTAGCGAGAGTTTAATATATAATTAAAAATAATTTAGGAGAATATTGCAGTGAATTCAGAAAATTAAAAAAATGTATAAAAAAACTGTTCGAGTAAAGACAAACGATTGAGGCTTTTAACATTAATTCCCTCTTGAATTTAATGAACAAGTTCATTATGTAAGTTGCAGTGTGTTAAAAATTTTGAAAAATTCAGAGATGTACACATTACATAATTTACTTAGATTCTTATACTGGAAATTGAAACAGGAAAAAATGCCTGACGCTGCTGATGACAATAAATTCATGATTTGAACACCTTTTAAAGTGTATCATGTAGAATTATTTTTCTGAAATCACATTTAATACAAAAAAGATCCTCACGTATTACGGGACTGAGGACGCAATTGCTGAAGGGGTCTCCCGTATATCCTTCAGGACAAGAACAAATCGGGACATGATTGAGAACAGTGCATCGTGCGCCGAATCCACAAGATCCTGGACAAGGATCGGAACACTTCTCGCGAATGCAAGCGAGCGCACTCGAGCACTCCGCATTGATCGTGCATTCTGGTCTACAATTAGGCGGGATACCAATGTAAGAGGTTGAACAGGAACAGGAAGGGTTCCCTCCAACATTGCGGCACTGCGAGTAGGGACCGCAAGGGGATGGCAGGCAAGGGTCCTGTTGCGTGGGCGTTGCAACTTCCGGACCTGTAGAGTTCAATACATGAAATCCTGCGTTCACAATCAATTTTCTATTTGTTTAGATTTCAACTCTTCCTCGTCAAAATTGCTGTAATTTCTATAATTTCGCGACTTCAACTGGAAAGAATTGAAACGAATATTGATGTAAAATACGAACGTGGGGTGGGGAAACAGATGGTGAAAGCGTCCCCGGTAAAACCTGGCTGGCAGGAACAAATAGGACTTCGGTTGATGACTCTGCAAACCGCGTTCCTTCCACAAGGATCAGGGCAAGGGTCAACGCACTTCTGGTTAACGCAAACCCGATTCGGAGCACATTCCGCGCTAACTACACATTCTGGCCTACATGACGGGGGTGACCCGATAAAATTTGGCGAACAGGAGCATACAGCTTGCCCATTGTTCTCTCTGCAGACACTATTCGGTCCGCAAGGTGATGGTTGACAGGGATTCACCACACTTGGCAAGGTAACTGCTCCATTAAAGTAATCACAATCAGAATCTTCAGATTCATAATTTTACTTAGAAATAATTGTGTTCTACGAACCTATCTCCTCTTCTCTACAAAATCTGAATGGATCACCGGTGTATCGGGGCAAGCAGTTACAAGTGGCCACGTGATTCACTACTTGGCAAACTGCGTTCTGGCCACAAGTGCCGGGACATGGGTCCTCGCATTTGAATCGATTGCAAGTTTTACTTGGTACACAATCTGAGTTTATCACGCATTCCGGCCTGCAGCCCTCGTAAGGATTGCCTATGTACCCTGCTAAGCAGGAACACGAACCTACTCCGTTTCGTTCTTTGCAGAGTGCGTTCGCACCGCAAGGAGATGGTACACAAGGTTCAGGCATGTACATTGGTATAACTACAAATTAAATTGCAAATTAATCGAGAGATAAAGTTAAATATTACTATTACATGAAGAAAAAGCGTTTGTTGGTATGTTAGTAAAAATCTCAAAAACGACTGAGACATTTATATCGAATCGCAAAGCCGTCACGGAGGCTGTTAGTAGATTATAAATAGCGTTACGAGTATTTAGAAATGATCTTACGTTGTTGAGTAACACATTGAGTGAACGGATCTCCGGTGAATCCTTGAGAACAAGAGCACATCGGTGTATGGGATACGATATTGCATTCGGCATTCGCGCCACAAGAGCCCGGGCAGGGATCTCTACATCTTTGATTGATGCAAGCTAAATTGCTCGGACATTCACTATTGCTGACGCACTCCGGTCGACAGTTTGGAGGAGAACTAACGAATTCTGGTAAGCAAGAACACGATGGGGAGTCGTTCACTACTTGACATTGCGCGTTTGGCCCACAGGGCGACGGCACGCAAGGATTTTGTTGCGGTGGCGCTTCCAATGCTAGAATAGAATTTGATTTAGGCAGGTGAAGCTACATGAAATTGATTGAACGCGATGCTGAATGATTAAACTCACGTTTCTCCGTACACCTGACGAAGGGATCGCCAATCATGCCAGTAGGGCAATTGCAAATCGGATTATGATTAACTACTTGACAAGTCGCCCGGATTCCACAAGTGCCGATACAAGGGTTGCTACATTTCTGATTGATACAGGCTTCGGTGGGTCCGCAATCCGTGCTCACCACGCACTCTGGTCTGCAAGTCGGTGGAATGCCGACAAAACCAAGAATGCAAGTGCACACGGCTTGCTCGTTAATCTCTCTGCACTGACTGTTCGGTCCACAGGGTGATGGATTACACGGATTAGACACGACAGGGTCTAATTAAACGGACAGTCGATTAATCTTTGAATTCTTAAGAAATTTCAAAAGGAATTTTGTAGTTTTGTATTTTTTTTTATATGATTATACCTCTGAATGGGCTGCAAGATATGAAAGCGCTTCCCGTCATTCCAACAGGACAACTGCACATTGGTATATGATTATATACATTACAAATCGCGTTTTGACCACAAGTGCCAGTACAAGGGTCCATGCATTTATTGCGTAGACAGGCTCTGTTCAAGGGACAATCCGTATTTAAAACACATTCCGGTCGGCAACCGACGTAAGGGTCACCCTGATACTCGGATAGACATGTGCAGACACCGTCGTTGCATTGTGCATTGGGACCGCAAGGTGAAGGGTTGCATGGGTCTTCGGGTACCGTTGCGACAGCTACAAGTAATGGATCAAAAACTGATTCTACGAACATCTTAAATATTTGATTAAAAATACAGAGTGAATTTGTACTATGCATCAGAGGTAACATCCTGTACACTGATTTGATTAAACATAACATTCTATGCATTTTTCATGAGAGAGTATTCACTCTATTTTATCAAAACAAAATTAATTTTTCAGTGTTCTAGTAAGAAGAATAAAATATTTCTGATAATTCACTCTGTATGTTTTTTTAAATTTAGGAAGTCTTACGCGGGGCGGGAGAGCAGCTGCTGAAAGGATCGCCGGTGAATCCCTCTATGCAGGTGCAAATTGGAACGTGATTGAAAACCGTGCATCGCGCGGACAGGCCGCAGGAACCAGGGCAGGGGTCCGTGCATTTCTGTCTGATGCACGCTCTGTCGCTTGGACAGTCCGAGTTCACTGTACATTCTGGTCTACAGTTGGGTGGGCTGCCGAAGTAATTAACTAAACAGGAACACGAAGGCGCGCCACCGATATCTCGGCATTCTGAGTACGGACCGCAAGGGGATGGTACGCAGGGGTTTTGAGGTAGATCAGGTAACGCTGGTTGAGCTAAAGAAATTATAAGCAATTTAAATCTATGAATAATAATTTCTTAGAGAAATTATTTTGGAGTCAATGGAAACTTTGGTTGAACCATAGAAATGATAAATGACAAAAGTTATTCAAAGTGAAATAATTGTGACTGCAGGTACAAATGGGACTGTGATTTACGACTAGACAATTAGTATTCTGTCCACAGGGTCGCGGACACGGGTTCACGCATTTCTGATTCACGCAGGCACGGTTCGAAGGACAGTCCGAGCTGACGACGCACTCCGGACGACACGAGGGAGGAGTTCCGGTGTACTCTGGCAAGCAGGAGCACACCGCGTTACCGGAAACGACCCGACACTGACTGTTCGGTCCGCAGGGCGACGGAACGCACGGATCTGTTTGGTCTTCGACTTTGTCTGGGGAATAGAAACGTTATCACCATGACTGATAAAACTGTAGTACAAGCATATATAAAAATTCCACAGTAAACTAATTATACCGTTTATGAAAAATTATTCTTGGCTTGTACTACAATTTTTATGTGATCTGAAATACAATATACTTTACCAGGTTCTCGCATAAGTTGGCAAAATCTGAATGGATCTCCCGTAAAACCAGGAATGCAAGTGCACATGGGGGTGTGATTGATAACTTGGCAAACAGCGTCTTGTCCACAGGTTCCTGGACAAGGATTCTGACACCTATTTCTGATACACGCTAAGTTCGAAGGACAGTCCGAGCTAACGGTACACTCCGGTCGACATCCCTCATACGGATTGCCGATGTACTCGGGCAAACATGCGCAAGATCCTACACCGTTTTGCTCTTTACAGATCGCGTTCGAACCGCAGGGTGATGGAGTGCAAGGAGAAACTGGCCTCGCTAAATCGATAAAATACACTTCAGCTAAAGCAATTTCCATTATAGTACTTAAGTTAATTCAACATTCTTTCAATCTATGGAAATAATGTTAATTTAAAATACTAAGATGAAATAAATAAGTTGTTCAGACTATCTATAGCGTCTAAAATCTGAGAAAGGGTTAAGTAAATTGTTTATAATTCTTACATTCTTCGAATAGAACGCACTGCGTGAACGGGTCGCCAGTGTACCCATTGGAGCAGACGCACATGGGTGTATGACTGACCACGCGACACTCGGCGTTCGACCCACAGGATCCGGGACAAGGATCTCTACACTTTTGATTGATGCAAGCCTGATGGTCCGGGCATTCACTATTGCTAACACACTCGGGACGGCAATTCGGCGGGGAGTTAATAAATCCTGGCATGCAACTGCACGACGGGGAGTCGTTTACCACCTGGCATACCGCGTTAGGACCGCAAGGTGATGGTTGGCATACGTTTACGATCTCTGGCTTGGTTTCCGCTATAAGGATTTTTCACGAATAATTCGCTGCGTGCAGTTGGATCAAATTGATGTACATACGTTTGCTCATAAGTCTTCGGACATTTGGCAAAACGTATAGTCGAATGAAACTTTGGACGAGTATATTTAGATAAATTTGATACGTGATACTCATCGAGATTTTACTTTTTGTATAAATCGTGATATAAAAAATTGTTGAGTTGAAAAATGTTCATTTATCATTAAAATAATAGCAGGAAAATTAATTACATCCTTGTTTGAATTATAATTTTATAAGAAACGTTCATATGATTTACTATGATTTTCCAATTGAACTTGTTTATAATGAATCATTGGCAGATTTTTTATGCACTTGGAAATATCGTAAAACTTATGAGCAGGAGTATATATCGAAAGATTTTCATGAAATCTCTTTGAACATCCTTACTGATAGGAAAGCATCCAACGAATGGGTCTCCTGACATTCGCGCAGGACAACTGCATACGGGATTGTGATTGATGACTTGACACTGTGCGCGGACGCCACAGCTTCCCACGCAAGGGTTCACACACCTCAAGTTGCTACATGCCTCATTCCTGGCGCAGTCCGAGCTGACTACGCACTCTGGTCTACACGAAGGGGGACTCCCGATGTAGCCAGGTACACAGGAACAAACAGCTTGGCCATTGATTGGCCTACATTGACTATTCGGACCACATGGAGACGGACTGCACGGTGTTTCCGGAATTACTTCTGGAGATCAGGATTATCCAGTCGATATGATAAATCGTTTAGAATTTACTTAACTCGTTGTATGAATAAAAAAATTCCAGAATACTTTTGATAATGATTGATAAGAAAAATCTCTATCAACGAAGAATGCAAGGTTTCCTATTATATAACATAAATAATTTAATATTTAATAAATTGATAGAAGACTCTATCAAGTACCTTGAATTTGGGAACAGAGGACGAAGGCATTGCCACTCATCCCAGAGGGACAACTGCACATTGGAACATGATTGAAAACATTGCAAATAGCATTCTGTCCACAGGTGCCTATGCAAGGATCGGTGCACCGATTACGGACGCAAGCTCGATTCAATGGGCAATCGGTATTGAGAACGCATTCGGGTCTACATCCTACGTATGGGTCTCCTTGATATTCGATTAAACAAGTGCAGACTCCGTTGTTGCACTCTGCGTTCGGTCCACAGGGTGACGGATTGCAAGGGTCATCAGATATTGTTGATTCTAGGCGATATCAAAAGTAGACTAATGATTTACACGATCTTAGATTGACTAGAAATTAGACTAGATGTAACGACTGATAAAACAATGTGAATTTTGTGTTAAACGATTGATGAGATTAGATTGACTAGAACTGAGACTGGATGATTAATAAAATAAATGGATTTTGACTAACTGATAAGATTAGATTGATTAGACAATTGATGAAACAATTTCGATTCCGGAGAAAATCCAAGCGAATGATTGACGATCTTACGTGGTGGTTTGGTATAGCAATTGCTGAACGGATCTCCGGTGTAGCCTTCGATACAGCTACACATGGGCACGTGATTGATCACCGTACACTGTGCGAAAGTACCGCACGAGCCGGGGCAAGGGTCTCTGCATTTTTGGTTCATGCAAGCCTGATTGCTGGGACAGTCTGGATTTATGGTGCACTCCGGTCTACAATTCGGCGGGCTGCCCATGTAGGTTGGTAAACAGGAACAGGACGGGGCACCTCCGATATCGCGACATTCCGAGTTCGGGCCACAGGGGGATGGTACACACGGGTTTTCAACGGGAGATGGCAATGGTTCTGAAAAGAATTTTCCTTACTTTCTGTCTCCCTAAATTAGAATCCCATTCCAATTAATTCTGATTCATCTATTAGACTTTAGCTTTGCGATTAGTCGGACGGTTATCAAATGTTGGACGTAGGGTACGATTATTCAAAGCAATGTTTTAGTGCAATTCTAAAATTGCAAATGTCCTTTTCTTCGTAATAATAACAAATGAGTTCAAGAAGGTTCAAGTTAACGAACAGAAATTATACATTCTTGTCTTAATTTTAACAAAAGAAGGACATTTCGTCTATTCTATTAATAAATAGTTAAGAGTTGATTTAAAATTAATCTCCGTGCTTGAGTTTGATTCTTACTTGGCGTGGAAAAACATCTGGTGAACGGGTCTCCGGTGTAGTCCAACTTGCAAGCACAGATCGGACTATGATTTACGATCCTGCAATCTGCGTTAGAGCCGCAGCGGCCAGGGCAGGGGTCAGTACACTTCTGATTAACGCAAGCTCTGTTCAGGGGACATTCCGCGCTGACCACGCACTCGGGTCGGCATCCGGGTGGGCTCCCGATATAATCGGGGAGGCAAGTGCACACGGCTTGGCCGTTGTTCACGCGGCATAAGCTGTTCGGTCCGCAGGGCGAGGGACTACAAGGGTTTCTATCCACTGCTGCAATTTGTGAATTATTTCTCAATCCCTCCTACATCAAATTCACAAGCGATTTAACCCAGGCTAATTATATTAGTGGATTAAATTAGCGATTCATTTCTCGTCTTATCAATTATAATGATGTTCATGAGGAAGCTTTCAAATATTATTGTTTCTTCATTCTGCGATATGGGTTAATACAATCTATTCCGTTTCTACAATTCTGTTGATGCGTGACTGATGATGGCGAGTGACGGAAATTGGGCGTTTAGACTTACGGGTAACCGTTGGCTGGATATAACAGTTCACGAAGGGATCTCCCGTGAATCCAGCGCGGCAGGTGCAGCTGGGCAGGTGATTGATCACCGCGCAATCAGCGTTTTGACTGCACGTGCCAGGGCAAGGGTCTTGGCATTTCGATCTGGTGCAGGCTAGATTCGAGGGGCAGTCGGAGCTCACAGTACACTCGGGTCGGCATCCCTCGTACGGGTTTCCTATGTAATCCGGGGCGCAGGTGCAGGAGCCAGCACCGTTTAACTCTTTGCAAATTGCGTTCGGACCACAGGGCGACGGGGTGCACGGGGATTGCGGCGTGGGTTCGATTTCGGCTAAAAGATAGTCGAGGGATGTTTAATTGATTTGTTTTCTATGAATGCATCGGATCCCCGAGGTGTTAATACTTTAGTTGGTACATAAATTAAACTCATGGGTGGGTTAAATATTATCAAGGTGATACTTCGTTCCAAATCATAAAACAAATCTAATATTCCTTTAAATATCATGCCAGGTCTTCAAACTATTAATGCAAATTTATAACATCTAAGGTTAATTGGGAGATTTTGTTCCTGTGTTTGTGTAAACTGTATTCTTAATCATCGAAAATAGCTGCATAATAAGAAGCTTTGACCAGTGGCTTCGAAACCTGAAAATTCCTATTTAGTTATGAGATAACAAGTCTTACGTTTGGGGATACACTGCGTGAAGGGATCGCCTGTGAAACCAGCCAGGCAGCCGCACATCGGTGTATGACTGACCACCCGGCACTCAGCGTTGGAACCACACGAGCCTGGACATGGATCTCGACACTTTCGATTGATACAAGCCAAGTTGCTAAGACATTCGCTATTGCTGACACACTCTGGTCTACAATTGGGAGGGGTGCCTACGAATTCCGGTGAACAAGAACAAGAAGGTGCTTCGTTGATGACTCTGCATATAGAATTGGGCCCGCAGGGTGAGGGTACGCATGGGTTTTGCGGCTGCACAGGCTCGAGTGCTAAAAATACACCTCTGGTTACCTCCGAGGGATGGGAATGAAATTTTGATGAGCTTATAGGATCCTTACGTCGTGGAATACATTGAATGAATGGATCGCCAGTGTGTTCGGGCAAGCAACTGCACACGGGATTGTGATTGACAACGTTACAAGTAGCTCTGATCCCGCAAGAACCAGGACAAGGATCCACACACTTTTGGTTCGTGCATGCTTCGTTAAGGGGACAGTCAGAGCTCACTGTGCACTCCGGTCTGCACGCGGGAGGTGCACCCAGAAATCCTAGCACGCAGGTACATACTGGCTGTTCGTTGATCTCGCGACAAATACTATTCGGTCCACAGGGCGAGGGTGAGCAAGGATTCGTTTTTACAGTATCTGTCATAATATTATTCCAATTTAGAAAACGTTGCCAGGTAGATTGAATCATGTCAAATTCTTATTCCATGAGAATGCAGAAATTCAAATTATTTTTATAGTAAATTTCCCAATTTCTGTTTAGATCACAATTTTTATTTACTGGTATATGTATATAAAATAATCTAAAAATATAACCAGTGACTAGAAATTGTTACGTGGACAGAAATCGGATCATTTACTATACATATGTATTTTGCATAGTCCGTTGAGATGCAATATTCTGAATAAGAGGACGTTATAATAATGAATTCAAGAATAGGGAAAAAATACCTTGAAGGATGCATTGAACAAACGCGTTTCCAACCATTCCGTTAGGACAACTGCACATAGGCATGTGATTGTATACTAGACACTGAGCGTTTCGACCGCAGGTACCGGGGCAAGGGTCGACACACTTATTCCTGATACAAGCTCTATTCTGTGGGCAATCCGTGTTAAGAACACACTCCGGTCGGCAACCGATGTAAGGATCGCCCTGATACTCCAGCAAACACGTGCAAATTCCATTATCGCAACGCGTGTTCGGGCCACAGGGCGAATTCGCGCACGGGTCAACAGTCGGTTCAGCTGTGAAGGATGAATATACTTGACTTTGTAACTTCCTGTATCTCTCACAATTCTTACAATTGCGCTCTTCTTACTTGGTCTCGGGGCGGGGTAGCAATTGCTGAAGGGGTCACCGGTGTATCCTTCGGGGCAGGTGCACATAGGCACGTGGTTGTAAACTGTACAGAGCGAGGTCACGCCGCAAGACCCTTGGCAGGGGTCTCGGCACTTTTCGTTGGCGCATGCTAGATTCATGGGACAGTCGGAATGGACGCGACATTCCGGACGACAATTTGGTGGGATACCTAGACATCCTGGCAGGCAGGAACAGGAAGCTGTGCCACCGATGTTTCGGCATGCTGCATACGCGCCGCAGGGTGACGGCACGCACGGGTCTTGTGGGGCCAGGGGAAAATCGTTCTGGGGCTCTAAAATTCATTTGTGATTTTATAAAAATAATGAGCTTTGAATTAGACTGAAGATTATTAACATTGTTTCTCGATATGAATTGCAATTGAAGTATGTGGGTGCAAAAATGAATTGAAGTTTAACGAGTACATCGTGGGAGTAAATTTTTAGTGATGGAATTATTATAGCGATGGGAATGGCCAGAGGAAAATTATTCTGGATTCGTGAAATCCACTTTTGATATCATGAAATGATGACTTTGAATTGGTGCTTGATAACTGTTTTCATTATCCTTCAATATGAATTGAAGTACAATGCGATAATGAAATAGAGATAACTTTCTTTGGGATATAATGTGAATGAAGCTGACGAATTTTTCATGAATTATTGAAAATCGAACAATGATGCGATGAGAGATGGTCGAATACCACAGTGGAATTCTTACGTGGAGCGGGGAAACATCTGGTGAACGGGTCACCGGTGTATCCGAAATTGCAGAAGCAAATTGGATTATGGTTGACCACCTTGCATTGCGTGTTGATACCGCACGAATTTACGCACGGCGACGTGCATTTCTGATTGATGCACGCGAGCTCTCTGGGACACTCATTGTTCACTACGCACTCGGGGCGACAGTTCGGCGGGGTTCCAACGAAATTCGTCAGGCAGGAGCACACGGCGTGGTCGTCCACGTTTCTACATTGACTGTTGGGTCCGCACGGTGTGGGACTACAGGGGTCTGAGACGGTCGCTGTACGGAAAATCGGATTAAACAGCTTAAGTACGAAAGCTGGGTGCTTCGTGCAAATCTAAACGAGTCAAGCTTATATACACCTCTGTTCATAAGTTTTACGATATTGTGAAGTATTCAAATTTGTTTAAGAAATGTAACATTGAAAGAATATCTCTAAAATTACCCTCAGTTGGATTATTAAATTAAATCCAAATTAGTATACGACTCTCATTAATCAATTTTTATAGATTCAGATGAATTGCTATGAAAAATTTTGTATTATTTATTATCGTAACACTTTATTGCAAAATTACAATTATATGATTTATTAGAATCCTTCTATGAAAGCAGTCTCTGCTGGTTATTAATTTGAAACAATTTCAATAGATAATAAATATTCGGAAGTATCGTAAGACTTATGAAACTGGTGTAACTGGTAAGCATTGTTCGAAATGGGAGCTTACGGGTAACAGGGGCCGGGGTGCAATAAGTGAAAGGATTGCCAGTATAACCAGTGTTACACGAACAAACTGGAACGTGATTGATCGTTTCGCATCGGGCCTGCAGTCCACAGGTTCCTGGACAAGGGTCTTGGCACTTGAGCCTCGTGCAGGCCATCGTCATCGGGCAATCGGAATTTTGGGTACACTCGGGTCTGCATCCTTGGTACGGGTCGCCTATGTAATCTGTCGGACAGGAACAGGAGCCGACGCCGTTGTTCTCGCGACAGATCGCGTTCAGACCGCAGGGGGAAGGCTCGCACGGTCTCCTAAGATCTAGGGGTACATCTGACGGGAAAGAAACACTTATGGTTTTATCATCATGGTCAAAGCTTGTGCAGCGTGAAGGTCGGTCGATCGAGATTTGTGAATGAATGAGCGAAAGCTTCTTCGCATGATAAGCAATTAAATGCTTGATTTCTTTGCAGCGAGATTCGATGGTTCATTGTGTGGTTTTAATGTAGCATGGATATGACGTCTTCGTGCGTGTTTTTAACTTCTAAACATTCATTAGCATCTATTAGGGCATTCGCTTAACGTTCTTGTTTTAGCATGGTATTAAGCATATTTTTGAGACTTCGTGTTTTGTTTGCTCTGTTCTAAGCATTCACTATATGTTAGGGGATGTTTTTTCTTATTATATATTAAATTAGTGTTTGACTTTCATTAAAAGGTTTAATCCTCCTTAGGGTATTAACTTGCATTACTTCTTAAGAAGCGTGTCCTCAGTACTATCTTTAGTCCAAAGGTACAAGCTTGAACAATTGTTCGGGGGTTAATGTTTCCGTGTCCAGGGGTGCTTACATAATCAGGGAGTCGCAACAAAATTCTCATCAGCAGGGCATTCACAGTGCCTCTCTAATGTCAAAGCGATATGCTTGGATTGGGGATAGTGCGTATCGTTTCACCTAATCAAGGGGTGAATTATCGGGTATTGGGGCTTATTACTGAGGGGGTGAGTGCAATAATTAGAGCCTATACTCCGTAGGCCCCGCCACCATTCTTTCTCATAACTCGGCTAACTTAATTCGTTGTTACTCTCTCATACGCAGGGGGGGGAGGGGGGGATTTTCAAGGCGTGCTTAATTCAACGGGCTCGTTAATCGCAGGGACAATCATAATAATCCATTTTTTAACGTGAGTGCAAATAATGCTCAAGGCCCCGCAACCATCGTGACGCTTTGTCACTTTGTTAGGGCCTCTATTTCATCAATTTCTACGTTCGTTAGTCAACTGAATGATCACGAAGAGTGAGTGGAAGCACTTACCTGTTGCTCGCCCGCATGCAACGGCGACGTATGCAGTAAGGGGAGGAAGGATAGCAAAAATATTGTCTCGAGTGGACTTACCCTTGGTGACCGGCTCGCAAATGCTGAACGGATCCCCGACGAAATTTTCTACACAAGCACACACCGCGTGGTGATTCACTACCGAGCATTGCGCGTTCGAACCGCACAGACCGACACACGGATCGCGACACTTTTGCTGCAAGCACGCCAAATGCGGCGGGCATTCCGGATTGATCGTGCACTCGGGTCGGCAATTTGGCGGGACGCCCACGTAATTTTCGATGCACGAACACGCCGGACTATCGCCGCGCACTTGACACTCCGCGTTGGGACCGCAGGGCGACGGTTGGCACGGATTCGTTGGCACCGGTGGTTGCTCTGAAAATAAAACAATACAATTCAATTAAAAAATCAACGTTGATGAATTAAGTAAGGAAATAATAATGCAATCAATGGGAAGATAAAATAATAAGAAATGTGTACAAGCCAATCTGCAATTAAGAACTTACTGGGCATCAAGAAGCATCTAGTGAACGGGTCTCCTGTGTATCCCTCGTCGCAGCTGCATATAGGGTTGTGATTTAGCACTTGGCATTTGGTGTTCTGACCGCAGGTTCCCGGACAAGGATCCTGGCATTTGTTATTCAGGCAAGCTTGAGTCAAAGGACATTCCGCGCTGACCACGCATTCTGGTCTGCATGCAGGAGGGCTCCCGATGAATCCAGATTGGCAGGAACAGACTGCATGGTCGTTCACCACTTTGCAGACGCTGTTCGCTCCGCAAGGTGACGGCGTACATGGTTGCCTTCTTGGTTCTGCAAAATAATAATACTATAATGTATAACTCCTGCACTTATGTATAATTTATAATTCTATATTAATTTGGTTTTATTTAAAACGTAAAAATTAACGAAGAATGTACCTTCAGAAATTTGTGGACGACACAATACAAATGGATCCCCGATGGTGCCAGTAGAACAACTGCACATTGGAATGTGATTTACCACGTCGCATCTCGCGTTGGTACCGCAGGTTCCAATGCACGGGTCCACGCAGTTGTGATTAACGCAAGCCTTTACTCGAGAACAGTCCGAATTCATCGTGCATTCTGGTCGACAGTACGAATAAGGATCGCCGAAGTAATTCGGAAGGCACGTGCAGATTCCGTCGTTGCAATCGGCGTTCGGTCCGCAAGGCGATGGGTTGCACAGATCCTCCGGTGTCTTCGGTTGTTCTGAAATAAAAAATATGCATTATTTAATGAAGTATTATAATGTATAATAAAATTTGTGTAATTATTAATAAAATTGAGGAATATACATAATGATTTTGAAATGATAAATAAAATAAGAAAGGCAGTGCATGTGACAATATAAAATATTAATAAATTATTGAAAGAGGATGATAACATAATAAATACCTATTATTTGTGAGCACAGGGTGAAGGGGTCGCCGGTGTAATCTTGCTGACATAAGCAAATGGGTATATGATTCTGCACTCGGCAGTCCGCGTTCTGTCCACAGGATCCAACGCAAGGATCTCGACATTTCTCGGAGATGCAAGCTTGATTTGACGGACAGTCTGTGTTGACAACGCATTCCGGGCGACAATTAGGCGGCAATCCTATGTAGTTCTTCAAACAGGAGCAAGCAGCCTGGTCCCCGATTGCTCTACATTCCGCGTACAAACCACAAGGACTTGGGCTGCAAGGATCACCCACCGGCGGCACTGGAGTGACTGCAGAAACAAATTGGAATAGAACAAAAATGTACAGATGATGAAAATAAAAGAATCCATGATTCGTCTATGACATGAGATGACAAAACTCACCTATCTGAGGATAACACCTGGAGAAGGGATCTCCCGTAGTTGCCTGCGGACAGCTGCACAACGGATTATGATTGATCACTCTGCAATTAGCTCCAACGCCACAAGTTCCAGGGCAAGGATCAGTGCACTTGTACTTGTAACAAGCTCTGTTCTGCGGGCATTCCGAGTTCACCACGCACTCCGGTCTGCAGTTAGGCGGTGATCCGACGAAAGACTCTTGGCAAGTACACACAGCTTGGTCGTTCACGGTTCTACATAGACTGTTAGGTCCACAGGGAGACGGCAGACAGGGATCGGTCACCGTGGGCTCGGTGCTTGGGCTGACCGGTAAAGTGCAACTGTTGAACGGATCTCCCACGTAACCGGGTTGGCAAGTACAAGTCGGGATGTGATTGATAACTGAGCACTGAGCTTGAATGCCGCATATTCCTGGGCAAGGATCCTCGCACTTGTTCCGCACGCAGGCTTTGTTGGTTGGGCAATCTGAACTAAGGATGCATTCCGGTTGACAGCCTTCGTAAGGGTTCCCGTGGTAATCGTCGATGCAGATGCACGCGCCGACGTTGTCGCGTTGCTGGCAAATTGCGTTGGGTCCACATGGCGATGGTTCGCATGGGTTAATAGCTTCTTCTGTAGATTCGAAGAAAAAATAAAATATATATAATAAAAAAAAAATTTCTCCTGTCATTTCAAATAAAGCAAATATTTAAGTGACTACATTTAGATGGACGATCATTGAATTGCATAATTAAAATTGAATGAACATACCTTCCAATATAATGCACTGAACAAATGGATTTCCCGTGTAGCCGGACGAGCACGAGCAAGTAACTGCATGGTTGACCACAAGGCACTTAGCATTCTCAGCGCAGGATCCAGAACAAGGATTCGTACACTTCGAATTTATACATGCCTTGTCCGTTGGACAATCGGGGTTTATCAAACACTCTGGACGACAGTTCGGGGGAGTTCCGATGTATGTAGGAAGACAAGAACATGTTGGGAAACCATTTATGTTTTGACACTGAGCATTTGGTCCACAGGGCGAAGGGTTGCAAGGATCTCCCGTTTCTTTTGTCTCTGGCGGCACTGTTAATTATTAAAAACAGAACAAATCGCATTAAATTGTATGTACAATTATATATTTCATAACATTTGTATTTGTTTAATCTTACGTTGAATTTCGTAACAACTCCTGAACGGATCTCCGGTTTGTCCAGGAACGCAACTGCAGATGGGCGAGTGATTAATGACTTCGCATCTAGCGTTCAATCCGCAAGAACCCAAGCAAGGATCGGTGCACTTTTGATTGACGCATGCACGCGTTGGTGGACACTCCGAGCTGACGACGCATTCAGGTTTGCAGGATGGCGGAGATCCGAGGTATCCTTGAAGGCAGGAACACACGGCATGATCCTCAATATTGCGACATTGACTGTTTGGCCCACATGGCGAGGGAGAGCATGGGTCCCTTGAAGATTGTGGAACTGAAAGAGAAATTGCGATTTATAAATGCATAGTTATTGAAAGTTGTCATTTAAAATAACAACATTCACTGATATTGTCAATGAGTCTCGAATAAATGATTTTTCACTTATTAAATTATTTTATATAAATAGTCACATTGACACAATCTGTTTACATGTATATTAATTTATGGATCGTAGAGTATTTTAAACTTTAAAAAAAATACTTACTTTGCGGTTGAACGCGGCAGTTGATGAAAGGATCTCCAACGTATCCAGACGGGCAAGAACAGACGGGAATGTGATTTATGATGTCACAAAGTGCGTTCTGACCGCACGTGCCGGGACAAGGATCCTTGCACTTGTTCTTCAGGCAAGTCTTGTCACGTGGGCACTCCGAGTTGAGGATGCATTCTGGCCTGCAAGCTTCGTAAGGGTTGCCGATGTATTCAGGCAGGCATTCGCATTCACCGTTCTTGCATATCGAGTTCGGCCCGCAAGGCGACGGACTGCATGGGTCGCTCACAGATGGTACGGTTGCTTAAAACGAAAACGATATTCAATTTGTACTTCACAATACTACAGATCTAAATCTAAATAAAAAAAATCATCAAAATCTTACTTGGAGGAATGACTGTGCATTGAGTAAACGGATCACCGGTGAATCCTTCCATACAAGTGCACACAGGAATGTGGTTCAAAATATGACACTGTGCATTGACACCACAAGAGCCTGGACAAGGATCTTGACACCTCTGGTTCACGCAGGCGAGATTACTCTTGCATTCAGAGCTTAAAATGCATTCTGGCCTGCATTCTGGAGGGACGCCGATGTAATTCGGAAGGCAGGAGCAGGCTGGGTTTCCGGATATGATCTGGCACAGGGAGTTTGGCCCGCAAGGTGATGGGCTGCACGATGGCGGCCGTTCCGTGGTCGAAGGAACGTCATAAGCTAATGGAAGTGTTATATTAATTAATGATACTGAAACATTAAATATTATTTATTACATTATTATTGAACATTATTCTTACCAAGAGAACATTGAGTGAAGGGATCACCAGTGAATCCGGTAGGACACGTGCAAATTGGATTATGGTTCTTGGTGGTGCACTGTGCCCTCAATCCACATGTATTCGGGCAAGGATCCGCGCACTTTTTGTTCAAACAAGCCAAATGGGGCGGACACTCCGCGTTCACTATACATTCCGGTCTACAATTCGGTGGAATTCCTCTGTATTCCGGAAGACACGTGCAAACTGCCTGACCATTCACTTCACGACACTTGCTGTTGGGACCGCAGGGCGACGGTGAACATGGATCTAATGGTGGCATTTCTAGAAATGAATTTATGAAAATGAAAGTTATATTCGTATCATAAATTATTATTATACATAAATTATGTCATTACGTATTATATAAATTATGTATAAATTATAAGCAATTTTATGATATTCCACACTTACTCGTCATTTCTTTAATTTCGCAAGCGAAGTACGGATCTCCCGTGTATCCTGGAGGGCAAGTGCATACAGGTACATGCTCCTGGACTCTGCAGATGGACAATGTGCCGCAAGTGCTCGGGCAAGGATCGGAACACTTGAATCCGACACAAGCCAATTGCGGGGCGCAGTCGTTGTTCGATTCGCACTCTCTGTGGCATCCCTTATCGTTATCGTACGGGTCGCCAACGAGGTCCAGTGGGCAGACGCATGCTCCGGCACCATTCCTCTCGCGGCATTGAGCGTTGGGCCCGCACGGATTTGGAGAACATGGATTGGCAATGCTGATATCTGTTGCTGGATGAAGATGTTAAATTCTTAGTCCAAAATAAACACGAAATTGATGGGAAGAGTATGAATGAATTTATATATTTAATTTTAAGAAGTTTATGTGAATCAGATTTTGATAATTTAAATGAGAGAGTTGTTATTAAAATTGGGAAGAATCTTACTTGGTGGCGGTCCCAGGAAACAGCGAACAGTAGCGTCACCCTCGTACCCCTCAGGACAGGTACAAATAGGAACATGATTCTGCACTGAACACCTAGCCAGTTCGCCACAAGCTCCAGGACAAGGATTCTTGCACAGCTGATTAATACACGCTGCCGAGTGGAAGCAATCAGAATCATCCACACACTCGGGTCTGCAATTCGGCGGTCGTCCAATGTAATTCAATAAACAGGAACACGCCGGCTGTGAGCCGATTACTCGACATTGCGAATTCGGTCCACATGGGTTGGGCTCGCATGGATTTCCAACATCTTTGAACGGTGGTTGAGTCATGTTGAACCTCGTGCACTGCAGCAATGGATTGCCAGTGTGTCCAGTCGCGCAGGAGCAGATGGGATTGTGATTCACTGTCAAGCATTTCGTGTTCACTCCGCAGGATCCTGGGCAAGGATCCGCGCACTTGTTATCGATGCAGGCTCTGTTCTGAGAACATTCTGCGCTGACTATGCACTCCGGGCGACAACCTGGAGGTACACCGACGAATCCTGGTTGACAAAGGCACACAGCGTGTCCGTTGTGCACGCGACAGTTGCTGTTGGGTCCGCAAGGCGATGGCTCGCAAGGGTTGATAGGCAAGGGTTCTGGAGTTACTTCAATTCCCATGCACGCGGTGAAAGGATCGCCGGTGAAACCGGGTAAACAGGTGCACGACGGAGCGTGGTTTACGACTCTGCAAGTGGCGCTTTGCCCGCAGGTACCTGGACAAGGATTCGCGCATTTGTTGTTTTGACAAGCTTTGCTCGGATCGCAATCGGAGTTCTTCAGGCATTCTGGTCTGCAGCCTGTGTATGGATCGCCGATGTATTCTGGCAGACAAGTGCAGGAACCGACGCCGTTACGCTCGTTGCAGATCGCGTTCGCACCGCAGGGTGATGGATTACAAGGGGTGCGAGGCTGTTCTGTTGTCGTAGGTTCTAAACAGATTAGATATCATTTGAAATTTGTTGAGAAAAAAATAAAAGAAAACAAACCATACTTTACGAATATAACAAAATTAACTAATTCAACTTGAGACAAAAATAAAATTAATATTAAATTTAAACATAAGGAATGGGTCAAAAAGAAATGATTCTATATAATAGTAAGATGTTAAGATTACCTTCTAATATGGGTGTACACTGGATGAATGGATCCCCGCTGTGGCCAGCGTTGCAAATGCAAACTGGATTATGTTTTACGACATTGCAGAAGGTATTGATACCGCAAGATCCTGGGCAAGGATCCACGCATCGATCGTTGCGACAGGCGAGATTTCCGGGACACTCAGCGTTGCTAGTACACTCTGGGCGACAGTTAGGTGCCTTGCCGATGTAGTTTGGCAGACAGGAACATGCCGGGAAACCATCGATCACGCGACACTGAGAATTCGGTCCACAAGGTGATGGAATACAAGGATTTCCGCTCGGTTCTGATCCTGGTTGCTTTCCTTCCGCTTTAAAAAAAGTCAAAATCAAAAATGAAATGAAATTGATGAAACAAGTAATAAATAAAAATTGAAATTGAATAGTACAGATAATAAATTCAGAGTTTTAATAAAACAAATAAAAATCTCTTACGTTCTCTGGCGCATCCGAAGAACGGGTCTCCAGTGAATCCGGATATGCAACTGCACACTGGATTATGATTGCTGACTTGGCAATCAGTGTTCTCGCCACAAGTACCCGGGCATGGGTCTCTGCACCTCCGTTCGATGCAAGCAGTGTTCAGCGAGCAGTCAGCGCTAGATTCGCACTCCGGTCGACACTGTGGAGGACTGCCGACGTAATCCGGTTGACAGGAACACACAGCATGATTGTCGATTACTCTGCAATTGCTGTACGGACCACATGGCGACGGTTGGCATGGATTTTCTGGCGCTATTACTGAAACAAAATGAACGATTAAACATTTGTACAAATGAAACGTTAATATTATAATAAAATTCATATATGTTAATAAAAATAATTAAAGGAATTAAGGATTCGATGTTTACCTGCACAGCTCTGATAAGGATCGCCAGCGGTGTGATCCGGGCAGTAGCAAGGAGGCACTCTGTTCGAATCGCACAAGGCTCCGATTCCGCAGGGATTCGGTTCGCACTCGTCAGATCGAGGCACGCAGCCTCTAACTGTGTTGGGACTTTCGATGAACCCTGGCAGACAGCTACATTTGGAGAGACCGTTATCTAACACGGTGCATTGTGTGTTTGGTCCACAGGGGGATGGTTCACAAGGATTGCCAGGTAAGGTACAAGGCGTGTTAGGAGGATTTCCTTCGTATCCTGGCAGACAGAAACATCTCACTTGCCCTGATATCAAGCGGCAGCCGGAATTCACACCGCAAGGGTTCCCTTGACACTGATCGCCTTCTGGAACTGATGACAAAAATTATTAAGGAAAAATTTAATTAATGATCAACATCAATCATAAATATTAAAAATGATATATTATATTTAATTTATATAAGACAATAATTATTTTAATTTTGAAGTTTGAAAAAACTTACTGCATTTCTCAAACGGATTTCCGGTAAGCCCCTTAGGACAGAAGCATATCGGATTGCCATTGTCATTTTCGCACATAGCATCCAAGCCGCAAGGATTCGGCACGCATGGATCTGTGGTTAATTGCGTGCAACCGACGTGGGGGTTGCCTTGGAATCCGGGCAAGCACTTGCATTGCGCTTGATGGTTCTCCGAGTAGCATTTGGTGTTGTCGCCGCAGTCGGCTTCCGCGCAAGGGTTGATGCACTTCCGGTTCAGCCGGTCGCAGTATTTAGATGGTGGACAGTCTTCGTTATATTGGCATACGTTCCTTCCTTCCTCTTCTGAAATTATTTTAAAAGTTCGAATATCCGAATTGAATATTCCTGAACATTTATATTAATGTTCATATATAAATTTTAATAAATAAATACCTAGTTCGCAATAAGAGAAACCGTTCCCGTGGTATCCTTCCTCGCAGCTGCAGTCGGCCTTGTGATTGGTGTTAACGCAGATCGCGTTCGCGGCGCAGGGATTCCAAACGAGACACGGTTCCTGACAGGTGCCCTCGATGCACGCCTCAGTCAACGGACAATCTTTGTGGCTAGTGCAACCCGCTAAAGGGGGATCGAAGAAAAAAGCCCATATAGCCCCGAGGAAAGGGTGCACGAGTAATAAAATGGTGTCGAGTGATTGCTCAGGCTTGTATGAAACAGTGTATGTACTATATGTGTCTCTGTGTTCAAGTGCGCGAAGATCTGTGTTCGTGTCGTTGAACGAGTTCACGTATAATTATCAAGTGTTGATAGATAGAATTTTAGATCTCAGAGATTGTACAGATATCGTGTGAATCGAGATTGCACGTTGTATGTGCAATATTCATATGTACAATACATACATATTTACAGAACGAGTTGTATGCTTTTGCGCTGTAAAAATAGGTAAAGGGGTGGAGGTTCTCGCTCTTGTACAAACCTTTGATACAAGTGTACGTAGTTGGGTCGCACTCCATGCCAGGCGGGCAATAAGGACAATCTCTACCATCCGTTACATCTGAGAAAAATATGGAAAATAATTTTTTTTTTTATGTTAATTTCATCCCTTTCGTTTGGATTTTGAAAATTAATTTGGTACCTTTCACGCAAACGGGTCTGTGATCCTGAACGTGGCAGACTTCGACAAAGTCGCATGGGTTGTGAACGGTGCACGGGTTCAGGCATTGCTCATTTATGCAGGCCAACTGGGAGAGACAGTCGTCGTGCGTTTTGCATTTGGTATCTGACGAAACGAATCCTATATTAGTAGCTCAAAATAACTCGGCCATCAGTTATTTCGAATATATAATTTATTCAAAAGTCATCTATATTCAATAACTTCTTTGACGTATTATGAAATTGTACACATATAAAAAAAAAATGGTATATACACAATCTTCTAATATCTAAGACATATAGTGGTTTTGTGTTACATGTGTAAAGCCCAGAAACAAATGTTAATTTCCACTCTTAAAGGAGACATTCTATTCGACAGTTTTAATCATTATCCAAATGTGATATTTCAAGTATTACAAATGATAATTAATAAAATGTTACGTAGAATGAAACGAGTCTTTTAAGAGTGGATTCCATGAAGGAATTACAATTAATTGCTACGTATAGATAAGCGAAAGAGAATGTGCAGAGGCGCAACATAATAATAATAATGTACAAGCATGCGAAAGAGCGCTAATGCAGCAGGTCTATGTCTGCACTGGGTTGCAGCAGTGTTTAATAACTATGTCTAATTCATATTCGATTCATCGTGACGTTCCCACGTGTACATTGGATTAAAAATGATCTGTCGATCACAAAAAGAAAGGTACAACTCTCCAGAATTGGTTGCCTCCAATTTTCATCTGGATTGACTGGACGACGTCTCTCACATTGGAGAACGTTTTGCCGAAACACAGAAACACTGACGGTGGACACGAGAACAACACATTTACAATGGACTCCCGACAAGAGAGATCATTTTACCTGGGAGTACGCTACAATTAGTTGTACTCTGGTTTAGGTTGAAGCACACGGGCCGACACGTGTCGTTCGGACAGATTTTACAATCGGTAGCATTGATGGTAGTAGTCTGTTCGCAAGCTGTATACCCTGGAGTTGTTAGAGTCGTGTGTGGTTCTGTGGTTAGTCGTTCGGATGTTAACTCGGTTGTATACGGTTCAGTTGATTGTTCCCCGATTTGTTGCTCGGTTGTCGTCGACGGGGTAAAGTATTGTTCGGTCGATGATTCTGTTGAGTATTTCGTGGCAGTTGATGATTTTTCTGTTGAGTATGTTTTTATTTGTTCGGTTGTTAACAATTGTTCCGTCGAGTATTCTGTCGACGTCGCATATTGAGTCGTTAATTGTTCTTCCGTGATGTGTTGTTCGGTTGTTGAGTATTGGGTGACTCCGGGAACTTTTTCTGTTGAGTATTGTGTTGTTAATTGCTCAGTAAAATATTGCTCTGTCGTGGAAGATTGTTGCGTATAATATTCAATTGTTGAAGTTTGTTCCGTAGTTATTGAAGATTTTTCTGTTGAATATTGTTCGGTAATTAAAGGCCGAACTGTGGAGTATTCCGTTGGATATTCTATAGTTACTGAAGATTGCTCTGTAGAATATTCTGCAGTTGTTGACAACTGTTCTATTGAAATCTCCGTAGTTGTCAAAGATTCCCGCGTCGAATATTCTGTTTCCATTGAAGTAAATTGTTCAGTCGTGGTTTCATGCTTTAAAGGATATTCCGGTGTCACAGTAATCAACGTTACATTCTCTGTCGTTCCTAGATTCAAATTCTCTGTGCTCAGTGGCATTTTATTAGTGGTTTCTTGAAGAGTAACAATTTCTGGAGAACTTGTTTCCGTAACTTCTGATACCGTAGAGTATTCAGTCGTTGTCTCATGCTTTAAAGGATGTTCAGTCGTCGTTTCATATTTCGTAGGATATTGCGCTGTGACAGTGATCAATGTTACATTCTCTGTCGTCCTTAAACTCGTACTTTCTGTATTCGTTGGTATTGTATTAAAACTTTCTTCAGATGTACTTTCAGTAGAACTTCTTTCAGTAAATTCCATCATTTCTGTAGTGGATTCGTTTAAATATACAGGAGTTACAGTAACAACTTCCGGTATTGTAGCGTATTCAGTCGTCGGATGTTTCAAGGGATACTGTGCCGTCACTGTGATCAATGTTACACTTTCTGTCGTTCCTATACTCGTACTCTCCGTACTCATTGGTATTGTGTTAGTACTTTCTTCAGATGTACTTTCACTAGAAACTCTTTCAGTGAATATTGTCGTTTCTGTAGTGGATTCGTTCAAATATATAGGTGTCACAGTAATAACTTCACCAGACGGCGAAGTTCTATTCGTTGGATGAAAATATACAACCGGAGTAACTATTTGAATTTTCTCAGTCGTAGTCCCCTGAGTCTCAAACAATTCTGTGGTAGATACTACTTCAGTTGTACCAGTAGGTTCATACTCTATGCCTTTTACTGTTGGAACAGGTTCCGTGTTCTCTTCAGAAATATCTTTGACAGTAGGCACTTCTATCATAGAAGTAGTGCTCCCGATAGTCTCAGTTGTACCAAACACAATTATAGTAGGCACGGTCGATTCCACGGATACGGTATTTTCTTCAACACTGGGAATTGTCATAGTTTCCGTCACTGTCGGAACAAATTCGGTGTTCTCCATTGAAATGTCTTTAACAGTCGGTACTTCTGCTTCAGAAGTAGTACTTTCGATAGTCTTAGTAGTACCAGATACAATTATAGTAGGCACGGTCGATTCCACAGATACGGTATTTTCTTCAACACTAGGAATTGTAACAGTTTCCGTCACTGTTGGAACAAGTTCCGTGTTCTCCGTAGAAATATCTTCAACAGTCGGCACTTCTGTCATAGAAGTAGTGCTCCCGATAGTCTCAGTAGTACCAGATACAATTACAGCAGGCACAGTCGATTCCACGGATACAGTATTTTCTTCAACAGTAGAAATCGTGGTAGTTTCCATACTAATCATACTCGAGGATTCAGTAGTTCCTATCGAAGTCGTACTCTCTTCATACTCATGAGTAGTAATATTAGATTGTGTGCTGGTTAAGAGTGTAGTGGTTTCATAAATCTCTGTGGTGTTTGTACATGTGTAATCGTCGCAGCAAATAGGCCTGTGTGCTTTAACCAGACATCGAACCGCCGATCGACATCGGTCGACGCAAGGATCGACGCAGGACCCTTCGACACAGGCTTCTGTGTCGGCGCAATCCTCGTCGTACTCGCAGATATTGTCTGTGGTCGCGTTGTGGAGAACTGCTGCAGGATACATAATAGAATATAATAACAGAAGTCGACGAGAGAAGTAAAAAGAGGCAGCTGAAAACGTTTCAAGCCAGTCGCTATCTTCAACATTAGACTATCGCTACGAGATCGACATACTAATTTACGCCAATAACAAAGAGTCTACGAATTATTGTCAGATTATGGTTAAGCATGCTCACGCAGTAAAGCTATCAGAAATATGTATATGTAATCGACGTTAAGTCTTTACAGAGACAGATGTAACGGAGAAATAAAATATCGTTGGACGGTGAGGACGTCGGCGGAGCGAAGGCGGGAGCATATGGGAGTCGTATACGTGACATTTGGGTCCTGAAACGTTCTTTTTCCTCGTTCAAACAATGGAATAGATTCCGTCGACAACGTTTTATTTACAAAGTAAATATCGATTAGAGATAGAAACGTATTCCACTGTCGTGAAAGATAGAAACCTGAAAAGTAGCAACTGATATGTTCCGTGTGAGGCTAGTACAGAGAGAAGTATTTCATGACAACGTGGATAAATTTTTGTGCAGAATTAACGTGTATATAATTTTTATACAAACAATATATGTACGATATATTGAGAGAGATAGAGGTAGTCGATTAGAAGAGCGTGATAGGGCAGACCTATAAGAAGTGAGAGAAGAGATAGGTGGTGAGAAATGGTGTTTACCTTTCATGCATCCGTATTTAGTATCTGGCACAAAGCCGGGGGGACAGAACTTGCAGATAGGCTTGTGCTCCTCCACGTAACAGGGGGCATCAGCCGGACAGGTGGAGTTTCTGCATGGGTCCACGCAGCGATAGTTGCGGCACGCCAAGTCTGGAGAGCAGCCACTGTCACGCAGGCAAATGGAGAGGGAGGGATTGCAGTTTTGTGTGCATATGCATACGGGACGGTGGTCCAGGACGTCGCAGGTTTTGTCGGCCGGACACGGTTTTCTCTTACGGACGTTACACGGGTTCTGGCATTTCCCGTTCACGCAGGCCGCGTTCGACGGACAGTCGAAGTCCCTCGCGCAGGTCAACGTGTCCGGAGCGCACGTCAACTCGCCGACCTCGTTCACGACAAACCCGTACTTGCAGACGCACGTGGGCCGGTGGCTGCGCACCTGGCACCTCTTGTTCACCTCGCAGCCGTACTGCGGGCCGAGGCACGGGTCGCGGCACTCGCCGGTGCGGGAATTGCAGGACAGGCTCTCGGGACAGTCGCGGTCCGAGGAGCAACCGATGCTAGGCGTCGGCCTCGGGTTCAGCGTTTCGCATTTCGGGTCCGGGTGGCAGGCCGTGCGCGGCATGCCGATATAGCACTGAGGACAGGAGCACCGGGGCTTGTGCAGAACCACGCGGCACAGGGCGTTGATCCCGCAGGCACCCCGGAGACCGCACGGGTCCACGCATTGCAGGTCAATGCAGGCTTTTTCGTTCGGGCACTCTAGGTCACTGGTGCATTCGCGCTCTATATTCACCGAAGACAAACCGACGATTTCCATTCAATTCGATTTTTTTGTTGTTGTATTGTAACAGTGTTGTGGAGAACGGTAGGTGGCGATGATCGTGGTTGGTGGTGGTGGGACAGGGAAAAAAAAGAAAAAAGCATTTTATAAGAACTGTGAAAAGAAACTTTCTCACAAATAACATAAACCACATGCTTTGTATTCGTAATACGGAAATAAGTAAGGGTAGCTTTCGTGAAGAAGTAAAATAGAGTATCGGAACTTTACATTGTTTGAACAACACGGATCCTTCCTCGTTGTCCGGAATTAATATATATACATACGAGTGTATATATATATATATATGTATGTATGTATAATTGGCAAGCAGCAATATTTACAACACAAGCCCCCGAAAGAAAATAAGAGGGAAAAATAATGTAAAACAGTGGATAATTCCAGCAAAATAACAACAAGCATGGGTATATGAGAATGTCCCTTTCGCAGTTCCCAATCTGTGTCAATAATTAGTCCTAAAGTCTAAAAAAAAAAGAAAACGGATCATCGGTGGTTCGTTCTCTGTAAAATGTGTGCCTTTTTTTTTTTTTAATCGTTGCAACATTTGTCGTCTCTCTCTGTCTCTACTTTTCGCTCATTTCTTTTTTTCTCGATAGACAGACATTACGCGATCCACAAGACAGATTGGATACTGAAATAAACATTCTACATATGAATAGTTTACGTGTGAGACGTGTGTAAAACGTGTTCTCCTCCATTTCCTTGGACACATTATGTACAGAATCGCCTAACTGCATAGATATATGTACAAGTATAATAATGTCTGTGTAAAATCCAGTGTCGTACTCTGTTTCCTTTTGTACAATATGTATAATAGTAGAGAGTATCATCAAAATAACTGGTCCAATCACATCTGTCTCTCGATTGTTAAACGATCCACTGGATTAATACAATAGGTCTAATACAGTATTAAATACTTCAAGTCCTACTGAAGACATGGTTATTCTACGGACCATGTATTCCTCCGTTCTCGTCAGTAAATAAATAAGTTGCTCGCTAGTCACAAATGCTGTACATGAAATTAATCGATCAGCCCGGTTAAACGAGTTAGTAGGCCGGCTCTTACCTGAGCTGCACTCGACGTCCGGCGATCCGCTGGTACCCGGTGGACATCTGCACACGAATATCGCACCGTCTCGTATGCACTCGGCACCCTTGCCGCAGCCGTTCGTGCGACAGTCGCCCAGGCTCTTGTCACCGCTACCTGTGCTCGCAATCATAAATCATATTCAACAAGACTGTACATTCTAAACGTGATCATCCTTTCCTCTTTGTAACCCGATGGCAATTATTTTATTATGAAAAATGCTGTTTCATTTATAACATCATTTTATAATTTTATTCCATGTCTTATTGAGTGATAGAATTTTTTCAGAAATGTACTCACAGGCATGCATCGGGTCACCGGATGGGTAATTTGGTGGACAGTAGCACTGGGGTTGGTTCTTGTAAATTCTGCAAGCAGCGTTCACGCCGCATCGCGTTTCCTTGCACAGTTCCCCACCGCAGATGCAAACCTGATGTGGGTCCCCTTGGCATCCTGGGTCGCAGGTGCATTCGAATCCGTTCAACGTTTCTCTGCACTTCGCGTTCACTCCGCAGGGTCTCCTTAGACACTCGTCGCCACCTAAGACATAAATGAAAAGCATTATTGCTGATTAAATTAATAGATTACAGATTTATAGAGAGATGTGCCGGAAGTCGAAAATCTAATACACATAATTACTTTTCCCAATCTAGATTTCATTTTTTAAATTGACAATACAAGTCTTTCATTTCGTAAAAGGTATATAAAAAAATGAATTCTTCTTACCTTTCTTACAGTTGATCTTAGGATTTCCATAATGTCCGGGTGGACAGGAGCACTGTGCCTTTCTGTTAACCACCCTGCATTGAGCGTTGAAGCCGCAGACTCCGTGTTGCAGGCAAGGATTGGTGCAGACACCATCCTCGCTGCAGTGTTTGTTGGCTTCGCAGTCGTCGTCCCGGTGACATTCCAATTGGTAACACTCTTGGCTAGGTTCGCCCTGGAATCCCTCGGGACACAGGCACACCGCTCTATGATTGGAAACGCGGCAGAGTGCGTTTGTCCCACAAGGTGATCCGTTTGCCGAGCATGGATCCTCGCAACGGTTGCTGATGCAGGATAACGCGGAAGGACAGTCGGAATGAGTGCGACAACCAATCAGACACAACCCTCCTTCGCAGATGTAACCCTGTTCCAAATAAATTATATATTATAATATACATATATACATCATATATTAATAAATTTTAAAAACATTTAAAAA
>NW_017136636.1:0-395 GCF_001652005.2 Ceratina calcarata | reverse complement strand
ATTGCATTTTGCAATCATTTGCAATACAATAGCAGAAGTCGGATAACAAAACGGAAGGATAACGCTATGATGCACGGCAAGCGTCAGACAGATCTACTACACAAGTGGATCGTGCGGCTGGTAATACGTCACTAAAAAAAATATAAGTGTTACTATAGATATTTATAGTTAGTTTTCTGGCCACTAAAAATATGTAATATTTCCTTACTTTTACTTACACAAGCAATTTATTAGCATTGATGCTTACTAATGCATATACCATGCAACCCTTTATTGCAATTATTACAAATTGTGCGCGATCTTCGCACTGGCCCACCATCCACCCTACTGCAAACTACGCAAACTTTTTCCCTTCTTCCAGGAAGTTTGCGGATACCTGGGACTGTTGAATCCCT
>NW_017136635.1:0-395 GCF_001652005.2 Ceratina calcarata | reverse complement strand
AGGATTAGATTTATTAAGTTGACACTATCTAAAGACGCCAAAACACTTTTTCCATGATTCCTATTCTACTCAGTCTAACAAAGTTCTCCGCACTATCAAGACACATCCGAACTCTCTCACGTCTCAAACGAGACTCCTCTTCATTCGACTAAAAACTATCGACTAATTAGTCGATAGTACGTTGCGATTATTCCCTAGGTAGTCGATATTTTAAATTAGTCGATAGTGCCCATCACTAGCGATATTTAATATGTACAAACTCAGTTTATTAGTGTACAAAGCGTAAATAGGCTATACGGACTTGTTCCAGGAGCCTTCCGATTCTGTGTATTGTCCAGTTGAAAAATCGGTTTAATAAATGAATAAATAAATAAACATCACTAGCGTATAGTGAG
>NW_017136634.1:0-395 GCF_001652005.2 Ceratina calcarata | reverse complement strand
TCGCTGTTTTATGAAGGTTGTTCATTTATTAATTCATTCAGTAACAACTTGATTATTATGTACGTTTAATTATAAAAATAGTAACTTTCTTTAATGATCGATCATTTTGACCGGGTATACACGAAGTATCGTATCACACATTCGTATCTATAGTAAATAAGTTATTCTATTATTACTAATTAATACGAACGTAAAACGTTAGTATAGCGTCGTGGTAAGATATATTTAAATACTGAAAACTTGTCCATGCAAAACTTCGAAAGAGTAAAAATTCATGAAGTCGTTAAAGCTTGAAATATTCGTGCATCTATGAATACAAATAATGCCACGAGAAGAATATTTGAATATTTAAAATCGAAAGAATGTAGTTTTTCATAGCATAACATCGATTTTTA
>NW_017136633.1:0-395 GCF_001652005.2 Ceratina calcarata | reverse complement strand
GCGCGCGCGCGCCATTTAATAAACGATCTTGCCCCTGTATTCTACGCTCTGTACTACTCTACAGCTAGTCGGTTCGATTTTCATTGAACGTCCAAACTAATTCACCGCCGGCTATGTAGTATATTACGACATTACTTTGTACCGTAATACAAGTCGATGTTGCCCGATTAACATCCCAGATTACACAGGCAACGCTCCTTGCGCCGCCCGCGCCGATGAGCGTATACTTAGGCGGTGAGAAACGATCGTGCCCCGCAAAGATAACGGCGACAACGCTCGCGACGACCGGCGACCGTGCTCCTATGCCACGGTAAAGATTCTCGTTTACTCCTTTGTCCCATGTGCAACTATAATTATGCTAACCGATGCACGACGTTTTCGTATACGTATACGGT
>NW_017136632.1:0-395 GCF_001652005.2 Ceratina calcarata | reverse complement strand
GAATATAAATGGCAGTCCTAATATAAATCTTAAAAAGCATATTTTGCAGGTTATTATTTTTCTTATCTTGATTTATGAATTAAACATGATAACAGCTTTCAAAGTTAAGCACGAGTTCGTCTCAGTGTCTTTGGTTTAACAAATGGGATTCACGAAGTTTCGTGTAATCACTGTTGAGAAAGCTCTCAGAGCTGGCGAAGTTTCTTACCTGAAAGTTGTAGATGGCGGTGAGGTTGTTAACGCTCGGGACACCGCCATACATTAAGCCAAGAAGAAGGTTCTTATAATCCTCTCCAGCGTCCCTTAAGTTCTGTCGTATTAGGACAAAATCTGGCTTGAACGATCTGCCAACAGAGTTTCAGCAATTCTCCATTTTACCAACTTTTATAATCAAT
>NW_017136631.1:0-395 GCF_001652005.2 Ceratina calcarata | reverse complement strand
CATTAAGAAGAAAGGTAGAGCCTGCTTTACCGCGGCCATGCTCAGGGGTAGACTGGCTGGCTTGGACAAGGCATGAATTGCCACACAGTGGTCATTGCGTCGGTAGACGTAGCCGACCGTGATAAGTTGGAGCAACTATAATACATTTACACCGCGATATACACACATGTAAACATACTGATATGTGTATACAATATGTATATAATAAGGTTGGAAAAGGCGGTACCTGTAAAACAAAGAATGTCTCAAACAAAGAAACAAACTAGAAACAGTCTAAGATCTACGCTAAATAAAAATCTAAGTAAAACCTTAGATAATCCAAGTTTATCTCCCTTTATCACTAAGACTCCAAGTGATAGTACGGTAGAACACGCAGATATTATTATAGATGACGT
>NW_017136630.1:0-396 GCF_001652005.2 Ceratina calcarata | reverse complement strand
GTTAAGAGACCATAGGAAGTATATAGCATTTGACAAATCCGTCTCATAATGCTAACAATAACATAGTTAAACGCATAGGAAAAGACAAAAGAAAAAACCTACGAAACAATAACAACGAAAGGAACTATGATAAAATACTAAGAAATAAAGATATTAGCGCTAGCCAAACGCAAGGCTAACTAATAATAACAATTAAATCTAGGGTTAATACTAATGCACATTGCACACAACTTGCAACTAAACACATTAAGATTGCACAGAACTAAGGACTAAGTTGACTATCACCTATCCTGTACCCTTAGCGTCTAACTTCATCTCTTTGCTGCGAGCTATTAAAAAGCCACCAATAAACTTCATTTTCCTTATAACTATTGAGCACATCGTAATCAGGCAGTA
>NW_017136629.1:0-396 GCF_001652005.2 Ceratina calcarata | reverse complement strand
AGACGCTTACGGGCTCTCAGTCAGCACCCTCAGTTGGCTGAAGGCGTAATGGCTAGATGAACATTACGCCTGGGCGCAACGTGACCTGAGCGATACGCGGCATGCCTATCTCTGGGCGGATGGCATCTACAGCAACGCCCGACAGGACGATCACCTTTGTCTGCTGGTTATCATCAGAGGTTACGGTACATAGTCGTAAAGAGCTTCGTGCTGTTGCAGACGGTTACCGGGAGTTCGAGGCTAGCAGATACGAACTTCTGAGCGGTCTGCGCTCACGTGATCTGAAGATATCGCCGCAACTAGCAACGGGCGATGGCGCCATGGGGTTCTGGAATACGATGACGACGGTTTTTCCGGATACCCGGCACCACCTGTGCCGGGTGCATAAAACTGCCA
>NW_017136628.1:0-396 GCF_001652005.2 Ceratina calcarata | reverse complement strand
CCTGTCTTACCACCTACGGTACGATTAGGTCATAACATTAATAAAATAGTGGGAACCAAATTACCTTTGATTTTCACACGCGGTTCTGAACAACGATCGTTCAAGGTTTTGTTCGAAACACTATTACTATTATTACTATTATTATTAGATTGAAAACTATTTTCATATATATTTCATTGTATTTTCATATTAAAATATAAAAAATATAAAAATGTTACATATTATTTTATTTGTTGTTTGTTTCTTGTTTGTTTCTACCCCGTTCTCCTGTTTCCTCTTTTTTCCCTTCCTTGCGTACGTTCACGATCCCACTTCTTCACACACACACACACGCACGCACGCACGCACGCACGCACAGAGTTGTATTCACCTACCTGCGGACATCTTATCGTCTAC
>NW_017136627.1:0-396 GCF_001652005.2 Ceratina calcarata | reverse complement strand
ACATATGTAGTATACAAGTCGACTTATATGCGCTTAAGCCGAAGGTACCTAGAAACTGACTGTAAATATATAGTCAAATATACCTCAGAATTCCACTCTCCAGGTTGTTATTCGTATTGTGTCCGTTTAAATACATGTTTTTCACGTGCTTTGAAGCAGAATTCATGTGTAGTTCATACATATGTAGTATACAAGTCGACTTATATGCGCTTAAGCCGAAGGTACCTAGAAAGTGACTGTAAATATATTCTCAAATATACCCCAGAGTACCACTTTCCAGGTTGATTTTCGGGTTGGTTCCGTTGAAGATCATCTTCTTCTCGCGTTTTGAAGCGGAAATCATGTGTTGTTCATACATATGTAGCATACAAGTCGACTTATTTGCATCTAAGCCGA
>NW_017136626.1:0-396 GCF_001652005.2 Ceratina calcarata | reverse complement strand
TCGCTTTTTAAACATTGCAATGTATACTCGGAATTTTATAATCTGTACATTTTTATACGTTCCCTGCAGTTTTCATAATTTTCTGCATAGCCCGTTTCCCCGTAAATGGATGAAGCTCGTAATAATAAATTTAATACCTTTTATTAAGTGGTTTAGGACATTCGTACACGTACGATTGTAGCAGATGTCACGAATCTGGCTGAACGGTTAAAATTCAGGCGATAAATCATAGGTAACGCCAATATTTTATTAAGAATTTATGGTACGTGTTGGAAAGTTTTGAATCATGGAAAATGCCATTTTTTCATTTTAAATGTAACATTCATGCCGACTGCGATCATGGTAATGAAGAAATATCGTGGCCTTCAATATACCATAATCATATGCCATCATGTT
>NW_017136625.1:0-396 GCF_001652005.2 Ceratina calcarata | reverse complement strand
AAAAATTGAATAAACACGCTGTTTACCATCAATCGTATGTTCGGAATTCGAACATCCGATCTGATCGTTAAAAGCGTTGAATAATCACGCGAGAACTCAGGAGAGTAAAGGATAGAATGAGTCGAGCGTAAGCGCAGCCGCGGAAAATCGTGGCCACACGATCGCGACAGCCGAGAGAACAACATCACTTCGGTAACAACCTTCGAAAAGAGAGCTCCTCTTCGAATTCTCACGTGACAAATCTGAGTTAGCTGGACACAGAAGTATTTCTGAATAGTTACCGGATCCTCTTGCACGCAAGGAAATTCAAGACCGAGGTACTCTCCGTCTTGAATTATCAGTCGAGAACAGCGAATCGGCGTTGACCAGTCCGCTGTGCGTTTCGATTGCAGGGTT
>NW_017136624.1:0-396 GCF_001652005.2 Ceratina calcarata | reverse complement strand
GAGTACGATTAAAGGTAAGTGTCATACAGGAGAAGCGTCAAAGATGAAGAGGCTAGGAAAAGCGTAAACTGAGCGAAATGGTGGAACGGAAAAGAGAACATTCAGCTGGTCGAAAAATTTGTTAAGCGGACGGCACGGCAGATAGACGAGCGAGCGTGACGCGCCGTTTTGCTCCGGCCTGAAATCCACGCGGATGACACCAATTCGAGTAAACATTGCGTTTGAGCGGTGACAGTTATTGCGTTTTTAAAGCTGACCTAACGTTTCCACCAAATCTGTACTCTGTCCATCTGCGAGAATGATCAAATTTCGATACGTGAACAATCCTTAAATTAACTGCATTATAAATTCATTTGTTCAGAATTGTCTTTCCGTTTTGATGGGTACTAGGCTCTT
>NW_017136623.1:0-396 GCF_001652005.2 Ceratina calcarata | reverse complement strand
TACTGTGCCGCGACCCCTCCTGAAACCGTACTGGCACTCACTAAGCTTATACGGGAAACTCATCATATGAAGCTCGAGGCGGGAGGATATGATTCTCTCGAAGACTTTGCTCACATCGTCAAAGAGGCATAATGGACGGTATGCAGACGGATCGTTCGGTGGTTTGTTAGGTTTTAGTGGAAGGACAAGTTTGGCTTTCTTCCAGCAATCTAGAAAAATGCTCTTTTTTAAGCATTCTGAGACGAGCGAGCAGAAAAAATAGGGTGAGCTCATGATTAGACGTCCTACAATGAAGCAAGGAACACCGGAGATGACGGGAGCAGAGTTTTTTTCAAGCATTTTTTTAATAGCTTTACTAAGCTCATCGTTTGTTACGTTATTCTCGTTTCTCCATGG
>NW_017136622.1:0-396 GCF_001652005.2 Ceratina calcarata | reverse complement strand
TTTGTACAGTTTCATTTAATATTGGAAATCAGAAAACGATCTTGATATCTTTGTATGTAAATGAAACATTCTGTGACATGCAAAATAGCGTAGGTGAATTGAATAACGAGATTGACGAGCTCTAGCGCTGCAATATTATTTCACTTAACATTCGTGGCAGCAATTGGCATAAATTAATTCGCGTTCAGAATACTTGTGTATGCAATTGAAACGCGTAGAATAGGATCTCGTCACGGTTGATTTCTAACATGATTAGTACGGCACGAGCTATGAGAATTCATAGCAAGGGGCGATACAGATAAATCATGTATTTCTATTTATAAATGAACCGCATCATTTTATTTAAAAATCATTTCTATTACATTTATTTTTATTTAAAGGATATTTGGTATAGGT
>NW_017136621.1:0-396 GCF_001652005.2 Ceratina calcarata | reverse complement strand
ATTATTTTCCCCAGAAATTCAACAAATTGTAAAACAAACTATTTTGCAATAAAATATGCACTCTGATAGCAGCATAATGTATCAGAACAGCTGTACCATTTCCAGTACCTTCGAATTCCGAAAATTGGATTACACGACTATGGGTTTTACCTCTTCATGTAGCGACTTGAGATACAGCAGGAGAAAATACGTGGATGAAGCCACGTCGAGGGATACTAGTTTTTAATAAAGCATTTTATATTCTCCCTGCCCTCTGTCGTGGTTGTAAAAGATAAAATACATTTTTCGCACTGTCATTAATATGCATGTTTCTCATAGCCGTCGTTATACCTGCAGCAAATTAATGTACGTTAATTTGTGTACTATCGTTTTTCGTTTCTGAACGCTTCTTCCTAT
>NW_017136620.1:0-396 GCF_001652005.2 Ceratina calcarata | reverse complement strand
TTTTTTTTTTTCTTCTAAACATACTGGAAACGAGCTTGCGCGTGAGTCGCGATTAATTCCTGCGGGTTATCTGCATATTCATGAGGGTGATCGCGCGCGTAAACGTTTCCCACGTAAATCTCATTTCTTAATTGGCTCGCCTCCTATTCCCACTACTTGCGAACCGTCTCCCGTGTTATCTCGCGCGCGGGGGATAGAAACAGATACCGGGAAATCTATTACCCATGAACTTCCACTCGACAGCCCGGTGTACGTTACATTAGATCAAATCGTATTTCCCTAACACGTAATTTTATATCTAATAACAATAGTAATAGTAATAATAATAATAATAATAACGATAACGAGGACGACAACAACAATAACAGTAATATCAATAATAATAATAATAATAAT
>NW_017136619.1:0-396 GCF_001652005.2 Ceratina calcarata | reverse complement strand
TGTTTATTTATAATGGTTGTGTCTTCGGATGATTTCTGTAATTTTTAATCGTATGGTTGATTCTTCCTTACTTACTTTTTATTGTTCAGTCTTGTTGTCATTTTGTTTCGTGTTCGGTGTTACATTTTCTGATTGATTTTTATTTTGTTCACAGATGCGTTCCACGGTTAACACACTCGGAGATCGCAAACTTTTTATGCTCCGGTTTATTGTATTTCACTTCCCAACTTCAGATTATTTCACGAGATGCACTATTTGTTACTATTCTGTTCACTAAAAACTTGTTACTCATTTCGTTCGTTAATAATTCATCCGAATGGATTGACCAGGTTGATGATCCGTCGGAGATTGATCCGAGCGTCAATGTGCTCAGTGATCCAGTATTGGCAGTATCGT
>NW_017136618.1:0-396 GCF_001652005.2 Ceratina calcarata | reverse complement strand
GTCGAATCGCTGTATTTAGTACAGTGCATTTTCCAACAATTGTTTAATGAATCCCGAGCCACTGGAGTAAAAAATATGTTACATGCTGTTTCACGTTTATAATGAATTCACTAATTTGCATTTATATGCTATTTTGTACGATACATAGACACAGGGTTCGAGGAAAAGTGTTGGAGATGTTGGGAGTTCATTCTGGAGGTGATTCTGAACAACTTTTTCCTTTGGCACAATTCAAAGCGACGCACCGTTTTTGAATTATCGACGAAAAACACTTGACCAATGGGAGCACGCGTAGGACCCTCGCTGACCAACGGCGTCACAGTTAGAGCCGCCACTTCCGAACTTCGAGGCAATAGGTTGTAGTGGAGATCGGCACGGGGACTACTGTTCTGGTGA
>NW_017136616.1:0-396 GCF_001652005.2 Ceratina calcarata | reverse complement strand
CGGAATAATAATAATCTCGGGACCGTATTGAGGTTCCGCGAAAGTCACCGCGATGATAGAAAAAGTAAAGATAAATGCGCCGAGTTTCTTGCCGGCTCGGTCGTTGCAACGATCGCGATGTTTAGATTCGCGACCGGAAAAAGTTCGAAACGGTCAGAGCGCGAAGGAGTAAGAAGACGCGCGCGTGACGTGTCACCGGGGAGCGAGAGAGATAAAGACCTCGCGATTCCCACCTCGCGACGACCGAGGTAAAGGACGCTTTTGAAAAGACATTCATTCCAGTTTTGGATTTTAGCGAACGAGGAGTTCCGCGAATCGGTTTTCTCCGATTAGAAGTGCGGCGCGATTAATTCCATTTCGAGTTTCGGAGTCGGTTCTGTTGGAATAATATCAATA
>NW_017136615.1:0-396 GCF_001652005.2 Ceratina calcarata | reverse complement strand
AGAAGCTCCCGAAGACCGTCCTTCCCGTTCCCTCACACACCTGAAAAAGGGAAGATTTTCCTGACCATCTGTCGGCGGCTGTAAAAATCCCCGTATGAAGGCTTGGACTACCCCGCGCTTTGCAAAGGGAAGGACTCGCCAAAGAAATCTTTCAAAGATACCCTTCCTCCCCTGGGGGAGGAAGGAAGGGTTATGTGGGATTTCCACCCACTAAAACCCCTCTGGTGGCCGTCCTCTTCGCCAACAGAGGGATACCGGGATCGCTATAAAGCACGCAACCGGTACCCCCCTGGCGAAACAGCTCGACCATTGAGGGAGCGGGCTCCAATCCCTAGGGGGAACAGGAAATCCCCCCCTGGTAACACGCGCAGAAGGCGCCGCGGCGCAGTAGGGCCA
>NW_017136614.1:0-396 GCF_001652005.2 Ceratina calcarata | reverse complement strand
TAAACTAATAATAATAATTTTAAGCAAAAATTGAAATAGTGTTAAACTTTGCATGAATTTGTAATTCGGTTTATTGGAAATATTGTAAAAAATATGTGCTTTCGTGGAGAAGCGAACCGGCATGGCACGGTTGTTAATCGTTTCTCGTTACCAATTTCAATTCGTTCCGGTGATGAACTCGTTGTTTAAAAACAATTTAAACTCGACACGCATGGGCGACTCGATGCACAATATTAATATGCACTTCCGGAGAGGATGCACTCGTCTAACAATAACCGCGTCAAGTACATCGCAGTTTCACACTGACGGGGTGACTCAGTTACAATTATCACCTGGATTAACTTGTCCCTATTAATTTCAACAATGCCTCCAATTGTTTTCTCTGCCGCGATAATT
>NW_017136613.1:0-396 GCF_001652005.2 Ceratina calcarata | reverse complement strand
GTCATATAGAGTGTGCAAATGGATAATATAAAATGTAGATGTTGTGGATATGCGTGACAAGAATTGTGTCTGTGGGATTGCCTTAACAATTCTTCACATTTTAATTAATGATACGAAATTAATGAACGCTTTTCATTTCATGCCAATAACCAGAAACCATTGTTTTGTATCATTAATTAAATACTCCTACTAAATTACATTAGTGTATAACATAGCAGCATTCTCTTAACAACAAATAAGTTCTGACAATAATTTCATAAATATAATGTGCAATACTAATAAAACACAACTATGTATAAAAAAATTATCATTTACAAGAATCATTACATCTCTTGTTTAAAGAATGATATATAATCATTTTACAAGTTTGTATTGCTCCAGGTTATAATACTGTAC
>NW_017136612.1:0-396 GCF_001652005.2 Ceratina calcarata | reverse complement strand
CTCTAAGAAAGATTTTATGTATTTTTCTTCGAATTTCAATATTTAACAAGTTAAACACCATTAATTGGCATTTTATGAGTACTGATAAAATCCGACTTTTCCACCGTCGAAACAGCGAACTTTTCGCAAAAAATTTCGTTTTTCTGTAATAACTCCTAAACGGTTGGAGATACGGGAAAATTGCATATGACCTTTTTTGTAGCTGACGATTAGAGCTACAATTTGTATATAAAAGTTTTTCGCTAGCGCTGATAGTTAACTAGTAATTTACAAAAAACAAAAAAACAGTTTTCTGCAAATTACTCGTAAACTATTGAAGCTAGCAAAGAATTTTTACATGAAAATTGTAGATCTCGTCGTCCTCTACAAAATGATCGTATAAAAGTCCCCGTAAGT
>NW_017136611.1:0-396 GCF_001652005.2 Ceratina calcarata | reverse complement strand
GTTAATTCCACTTGGAAATAGTCTCCTGTTTCATTCAATTCTTGCGGAGGCGCATAAAACTTACTCGAATTTTTAACAATCAGTAACATCGTGGCCTTCATTCGAATACTCACGCGAATCAATCTCTTACTGTAAACTCTCGTTTTATTTCAGCGACGCGCGTTTAAAGAAATTGTACTCGCTGACTGGAATCAACGACGTCTTTCGAGGTGATATTCTTTTATATTAAAACGCGCTTCAAACACGACAACTGGCTCTTTTTTCGCTAACTCACGTCACCTTATCCGGAACCCAATAATCAAACTCGCCAAACTCAAACAGCATATATAGATATATACCCAGGAAAGATTTCCTGGAAGAAAATCTTCGAGCGAGCAATCAGTTGGCTTCGCCTTG
>NW_017136610.1:0-396 GCF_001652005.2 Ceratina calcarata | reverse complement strand
ATGAGTTTAATGAAGATGTAAAAGAAATACATAGTGACGGTGGCAAAGAGTATGTCAATAGTAATGTTAAGAATTTTTTGAAAAATAGGGGAATCAAACATTCGGTGAATATTGCATACACACCACAACAAAATGGTGTCGCGGAACGCGATAATCGGATTATTGTTGAGGCTGCAAGATCTATGATCTATTCAAATCCGAATCTTCCTTTATTTTTATGGGCGGAAGCAATGAATACCGCAGTATACGTTATAAACCGTACAGGTCCAACAAAACAAGTAGGAAAAACTCCTTATGAGTTATGGTATAACAAAGTTGCAAATATTGATAATCTTAAAGTCTTTGGTACTGAATGTTTTGTTCACATTCCTAGTGAAAAACGAAGAAAATTAGATA
>NW_017136609.1:0-396 GCF_001652005.2 Ceratina calcarata | reverse complement strand
TGGTCTGCAGTAAAATTACATGCACACTGCGAGAATAATGGATAGATAATTCCCCAAAGCGGCACGATCGACGCCGACAGGAGACAAAGCGAAATAAGAGTACCCCGAGAGAAGGAAGAGAGGCGGATTAAGTGGATTAATTTATCTTTCGATACAGGAAAAGTTTATGAGTGGATGGGTTGAGCAACGCGTCGCAGCGGTGAGTTTAATTAACCGCGACTACCAGCTGGTTTGACGGTTAAGAATATCAAAGTGGGACTAGTATGGACTTGCTTGAAGAATTGGAAGCGGGATTAAACTCGAGGTTTCGAATGTGTTCCTGCAATGCAAATTCACCTGTTCGTTCGGTACGTATACGGAAAGCTCTTCATTTATCTACGAAGAAGCGTATAAGAT
>NW_017136608.1:0-396 GCF_001652005.2 Ceratina calcarata | reverse complement strand
TAAGTCCCCTTAATTAATGACAATCTTCATCCATTTTGACAGAATTTATTTTTCTCGTTCGCCATTGCTCAAGTGTCTTTGTTGGGTAAACCAGTGGAATCATAGTTAGGAGAATGCGTGGTTACAAACGGAGAACGTAGCGCCCACGTGAAATACCAGCGTGACACGTGAGCCACGATCGATTCACCGTGTCAGTTGTAAATAAATACCGTTCGATTGCGAGGAATCGAATCCTAATTGCGAAGCAACAGTCTCGAAAGTCCATATAAATAATTCAAACAGATTCTGTAGAATTTTATTAAATCAGAATAATAATTCTATTTGTATCATTAAAATAGCTACATAAATCAACTTGAATTAGTTTATAATTTTATTATAAATAAATAAGGTGTCTCA
>NW_017136607.1:0-396 GCF_001652005.2 Ceratina calcarata | reverse complement strand
GATTGGGATACATGGTTAGATCTCGCTATGTTTTCGTATAATACTAGCGTTCTTGGAGGAACTAATTATACACCATATGAATTAGTATTCGGAAGAACTGCTAGAATACCAAGTTCTGAACCAGAAATAGATGACAGAATAGGAACAACATATTTTGAATATTTGAATAATTCATTCGAAGTACTAAATGAAGTACAAACCGCGGAACACCAAAATCTGATAAAAGCAAAAGAAAAATCAAAAAAATATTATGACGCAGAAATTAACGTACAAACTTTTAGCCCTGGGCAAGGGGTTTATGTATTAAAGGAACCATCTAGTAAACTTGATAATCAATATATAGGCCCATATCAGATTTCGGAAGTATTACCGAGAAATAATTAAAAAATGAAAGTC
>NW_017136606.1:15370-17738 GCF_001652005.2 Ceratina calcarata | reverse complement strand
CCCTCTCTTTAATTGGAGCACGTTATACTTGAAGGACGCTGTAATGTGTAACGGTGTGCATACTTATGAGCGTTAAAGGTTACGTTTGTGTAAAGGTGGTAAGTTGTAGTAGAGGGGTTCTGACAGCAGATCTGTGATTGGTTAAAAGGGTGAGCATACTCTGTGGGCTGAAACGCGCGTAGTTTAAATCTAAAGGACGCCTGGATGCTGAAATGAATAAGTGTGCAAATGTATGAATTGTGGGAAGAATGATTGCAAATCTCATTGCTAATGGAAAGAGAGAATGGATAAATAATAGTTAATCGGGCCTATAGGGGTATATTTTCGAATATCTAAACGCTAAACAGTGTATTGATTTTTATGGAACCCATATGGAATCTGGAAATCGTTATGGTTTGTTTCTTAAGTTTTCCTTTTTTGCAAATTGAGATGAAGTCTAATTGAAGGATTGTAATTGTTAAAATGATGACAACAAAGAGCTGAATTGTTTGCAGGGACTGTACTAAATAGAATCTTGTGCTTATATATAAGGAAAGAATGGACTTGTTTACGATGAATAAGGAATTCAATGTTTGGTAAATTTTTGGGACGAGCTCTGACGCTGCGGGATACTTACCTAGTGTTCCGTATGACTCTCACAAAGAACCATCGAAACAGAGTTTCCTTAAAAAACCGTCGCCCTTGATGAAAATTGTTTGATCCCAGTGCGACGCGCGCGTTACGTAAAAACACCTAGTACTTGAGGAGTTTATTTTGGGCTGTAAAGAAAGGGATGGGAAAACTGACCTGTGGATACTCACAGGCAATAGAATGTTAGGAATATACTGAAGTGTTAAATGAATAAGAAGTGATTGAATCTTGTACCCTGAATGTTATGTGTAAAGAAATTGAAGTTGTAATACTGGTAGTGACAATAATAATGAAAAAGGGAATGGAAGAAGAGAGAAAGGAAGGAAGAAGAGAAAAGAGGTAGAATATTAGATGAAATTGCTGTATATTCAGAATGGGGAAGTAATAAGTGAAGGGCAAGTGCTGTCAAGTAGGTGCTGTCAAAGGTGCAAGATATAAAAGATCTGGCCGAAACAGAGTGACACGGTTGTGTTTGGCCGTAGTTGTTCAGAGAGAGGGCAAAAACTTCTACCTGTTGCCTCGAGTTAGACAAAGATACATAGAGAGGGTTGAACAGTGCATGGTCACGGGACGGACACCTGTTAAACGAATTGAGAGGACGACAGGTGGGTCGGACTTTCTTTCTTTCTTTCCTTCATTCAATTGTTGTGCATATCAAATGTTTGAATGCCTTGGACTCCGCCTGTATAATGGCGGGCATAAAATGGTAGATGGAAACACTGTAATTGTATGGACGATGGGCATGTAAATATGGCAGCGTGATAACCTGAATAAAGGTGAATCAATGAATTATGATTTTGAATTAATAATGAAATGGCATAGGAAACATGAGTGTACAGTTTGAGAATGTGTTAGTGAAGGTACGCCGAATTGATGAAGTGATTAAGTGTTGGTGAGACGGACACGTGGAGGGGAGGAGATAAGGAGAAATTCAAGTGGGACGGTGAATAACTTGGTGCGCATTAATGGATTAAGATTCAGTAGACATCTTGATCGGGAAGCCATGAATACGGAGTACGAGTGGATATGCAGGAAGGTGAAGGACTGGCTGAAGAAGTGCAGCACATTATACGGTAATTAATTCATTGGTATACTTGAATATTAATTGGGTAAATGCTGTGATGTGTTAAATGTTTTGAAGGGGTTAGGAATTTTACGAAGCCGAGATAAATCCAGTTCGGGAGAGAATCGGGCAATAGAGGAATATGTATAAGTTGAAATTGTTCTGTTATGAATGAGGAATGAAAAAGAATCTGAGCGGTAAACATGCTTGTGAATGACGTAGGGGGTCTGCTCTTTTTCAGTGAACGGGGTTTTTCCATGGAATGTGTATTTATGTTGCGGACAAAGGAAGGACTTGTGCGTAGTATGGTCGGTTTCAAGGGTAACATACTGTGTGCTGTAAATATATGGTCGACTGTTTGAAAGATAATAAAGTGAAACTGCCTGGTATAAGGCTAAGAGTGCTTTCTGTTAAAAAGCTGACTGTGAATTCTAAAATCAATGCTGTTGATGTTAGTGGTGTAATGAGGTTAATAATGAAGGGCTGACACGTGATGGTTAATCGTTAGACATTTGCAAGCTACGGACTCTGCCTGTACAATAACGGGCATAAAAAGGTAGATGAGATTTATAATTGTATTAATATGGTAATCGGAAAGGGGGGAGAATGGGTAATTAATTATGATTTTGTGTGTTTAATGAAATGATATGGAATGCGAGTGTAGAAGTTGAGAAC
>NW_017136606.1:13002-15021 GCF_001652005.2 Ceratina calcarata | reverse complement strand
CCATGAATACGGAGTACGAGTGGATATGCAGGAAGGTGAAGGACTGGCTGAAGAAGTGCAGCACATTATACGGTAATTAATTCATTGGTATACTTGAATATTAATTGGGTAAATGCTGTGATGTGTTAAATGTTTTGAAGGGGTTAGGAATTTTACGAAGCCGAGATAAATCCAGTTCGGGAGAGAATCGGGCAATAGAGGAATATGTATAAGTTGAAATTGTTCTGTTATGAATGAGGAATGAAAAAGAATCTGAGCGGTAAACATGCTTGTGAATGACGTAGGGGGTCTGCTCTTTTTCAGTGAACGGGGTTTTTCCATGGAATGTGTATTTATGTTGCGGACAAAGGAAGGACTTGTGCGTAGCATGGTCGGTTCAAGGGTAACATACTGTGCGTAGCAAATATATGGTCGACTGTTTGAAAGACAATAAAGTGAAACTGCCTGGTATAATGCTAAGAGTGTTTCTGTTAAAAAGCTGACTGTGAATTCTGAAATCAATGTTGCTGATGTTATGCGGTGAAATGAGGTTAATAATGAAAGGCTGACACGTGATGGTTAATAGTTGAACATTTGAATGTCACGAACTCCGCCTGTATAATGGCAGGCATAAAAAGGTAGATGGGATTTATAATTGTGTTGATACGGTAATCTGAAAGGGGGAAGAATGGGTAAATTAATTATGATTTTGTGGTTTAATGAAATGATATGGAAACGGGAGTGTAGAGGTTGAGAACCGATGGCGTGAACAAGTGTTGGTGAAATAGACATGTGGAGGGGAGGAGACAAAGCGGAATTCAAGTGGGGCGGTGAATAACTTGGTGCGTATTGATGGATTATGATTCAGTTAGCGTTCTGATCGGGAAGCCATGGATACGGAATACGAGCAGGTATACCGGACGGTGAGGGACTGGTGGAGGAAGTGTAATGTATCATGCGGTATTTGATTTATTAATACATTTGAATATTAAATTGTGTGAGCGCTGTGGTGTACTAAATGTTATGAAGGGGTTAGAGATTTGTAAAGGATATGCGAGGACGTGCAGAGTGAGCTTGAGGGTCGGAATAAATATAGTTTGGGAGAGAACCGGGTAACAAATACATATAAAATTGATCTGTTAACAACGAAGAAAGAAGAGATCTTGAGTGGTGAATGTTTTGGAATAACACAGGGGGACTGCTCTCTCCCGGTAAATGGGTTTTTCTATGGGACGTGTATCTACGCTCAAAGACAATAGAAAGAATTGTGCGTAGCATGGTCGGTTCAATGGCAACATACCGAGCCCAGTAAATAAATGGTCGACCGATTGAGGGATTGCTGAGTATAATGCTGACAATGTTTCTGTAAAAAGTTGATTGTAAATTCTGAACCTGATGTTGTCGATGTTACATGGTGAAATGGGGTTAATAATGAAAAGACTGACATGTGATGATTAATTGTTGAACATTGGAATGTTACGGACTCCGCGTGTATAATGGCGGACATAAAATGGTAAACGGAACTCTATAGTTGTATTAATGGGATAATCTGAGGGGAGAAAGAGTGGATAAAATCAATGAATTATGATTTTGTATGTTTCATGAAGCGGTATGGGAAACGTGGGTGCAGAGGTTGAGAGTCAATGGAGTGAACAAGTGTCGATGAAATAGATGTGTGGAGGGGAGGAGACAAAGAGGAGTCTGAGTGAGGAGGTGAATAATTTGGCGCGCATTAATGGATTACGACGCAGTGAATGCTTTGATCGAGAATCAGGATTGTGGAACTTACATGGACATACTGGAAGGTGAAGGACTGATTGAGGAAGTGCAACGCGATACACGGTAATTGATTTATTTATTTAGTTGAATGTTAAATAAATGATATGATTTTGGAAGGATATAAAGGGGGTTAGGATTCGTGAGAGCCATGTGAGAAACAGATATTGAATTGTAGAAGGTGGAATAAATTTGGTTTGGGATAGATCGAATAATGGATAAATATATAAGATGTTGAATTTATTCTTTTGATGCTGAGGGATG
>NW_017136606.1:8056-10849 GCF_001652005.2 Ceratina calcarata | reverse complement strand
CACTCGGGGGACAAGTTCGTTACAGAAAATGTGTTTGTATTTTTCAACTAAACCCGACCTTCGTTTCTTTGTCGTCCTTAAAAATTCTTCACGTGCAGAACACTCGAACCGATGACAAGAGACAGTTCTCAGACTTACACTTACCAGATGCCAAGGCCGAATTGCCTTTTGTCGTACACATCCTGCTTGTCCCCCGAGTGAGGAAAGATTTCCTGGAAGAAAATCTTCGAGCGAGCGATCAGTTGGCTTCGCCTTGCGTTACTAAACAGAACGGTGCGTGCCTTAACGAACACGGAATATTTTAATATGTTCGTTATTTACGCGTAAGTGAGTTATAATCCGAGAGCGGCAGTGGAATTGTTCCGCGAACAGTATTCCGATCGGAGCTAAGAATTAAAATGAAAACGTGTATGCAAATTTTCAATTGCAAAGTGCAATGTGACAGTGGATTTGTAAAATGTAAAGTGGCAGTGAATTTGGAAAGTGTAAAAGTGACAATTTTTGTTTTGTGAAAATTTGCCAGTGGGAAAGTGACAATGATCGTGATGATAAGGAAAAAACCATCGGGTGCAGGTCACTGACTTACTCCAAGCATCAGCTGCTGCGAGCCATGTGTCCTATCTTCGAGTGTCGAAGGTCGACCCATTGACCCATTGACGTTCTTCTACGAGCAGGTGCACCTACCAACCAAGAAGTAAGTCTAACTCTCATTATTTTCCCATTTTTTATGCTTTACATACTGTGTAATTTATAAAGTTGTTAGTTATTTCATTCAGTATGTTACATTTATTGAGCGAACGTGACTAACGACTAATTGCTTTGTTTTCTGTAATATTTCATCAATTTCTTAGTTTCTTTTTGCATGAAACTTTTGTTCCAACCTGTACTCTCGTCGTGAGCGCGACATACGGGCGCGGCAATGCACGAGGCGGTTGCCGCGCTCCTGCCCGCCATGTATACTCGCGCTCTGATTGGTCGGGGATTTTTGTTAATAACTCAATAACCACGCCTCGGACAACTTTTTCGCAAAGGAAAAAGTTGTTTAAAATCACCTCAGGAACCACCCATTAAAATATGTACCACTAGTCCTGGGACACCCTGTATATCTTGAGCAATTGTATAGGAACATTTGCATTTTTTACAAATGAAGAGAAATGGTGCACTGGGTATAAAGAACTCATGGTTTTCTCTTTGCTATCGGGGCATGGGTAAGAGGCACGAGAGGATGACTGGCAGGTATATTTTTTGGGGATGCTGAAAACAGAGAGAGAGAGAGAGTTTTCGTGCTCAAGAATGCAGTTGATCTCTGATAAAATATTGACAATGTACTAAGATTAACACAAGGAGAGAATTGTGTGAAAGGAAGAAGGAGTGAAGAAGGCAAAATTTGATTGCTTGTAGTAATTACGTACAGGAGAAGATGTATTAATTTTACGAATGGATGTATGATGATACACATTGCTTGGATATATGATAAATAAAGGTATAGTGAATCAGACATTGTTTATAATCTTTGTAGGAAGGAGCGTATTGTAGTGGTTCAAGGGGAAGAAATGATTTTATTATTTGTTGTGAGTGTTTGAAATTTTCGGACGCATAAAAGGAGAAAGTGACACTTTACACTGACAGGGCACTTGAGGTGACTTATTTTCAAATAGAAAGAACGAAGCGAGCGGACACAAGAACCACAGGGTGGAATGTCTGGACTATATCGAGGAAGGATAAAGGAAAGCAAAAACGACGTATGGCATGAATGGACACTTTTGCCTGAAGGAAATAGTACAGTCGCAGAAACAAGGTGATTTGTGTAGCCTATAGTTAATACTATTGTTAATATTATCATTATCAATTCTCATAGAAATGATTATTGTTGATTGTCGGATATAGCGGAAGGAGGATTGTAATCAGGGAAATCGGATCGTAAGCAGGACCAGGACCAATTGGTGCGACTTGATTAAGAGACACGAATTGTAAATGCAGAAGAAATTGATCAATTATGGCGATGCGAATGGGCTAGGAGACCTTGACGATTTTGGCAATAAGTGTAGAATGCTCTGGACATGATATGTAATTATGGGAAGGAAGGAGTTCGTAGGATCAGAGTAAGTTGATTTTAAATTGTATCAAATGGTTGAGAGTAAGAAGGTGGTGTGATAAAAGAGTTTCTGTTGACAGTTAAGATGTGCAGATCGAAGGAATAGGACTGAACTTTGATGAAATTCGTGCAGAGATGTCGATGAAGTTGCTGGATGAAGGAGAGGAAGGGACAACATTCGTCATCAGGTATATCGTTGACTTTTGATGGTACCAGTTGCAGCAGGGTAAGTGATTCCTTTTTGTTAATAAGTGAAATGATATGCTCCGGTATGGATCGCGGGAAATAGGAATAGGAATTTTTTAATTTGATTCAAGGAATTGAAGGGCAGAAATTTAATCTTATTTCCGGTGTCTTTTTGTATTCTCCCTATTTGTACACGGGAATTTATACATTGGTTTGTGGCTTTTATGACATGAGGAGAGTCTTGTGCCTTTTTGAATTACTGATCTGGTTGAAGACCGTGGTTTTGATGACGAGGATTCAGTGTTATCGTGCTAACGTCTGAAATCGGAGTAGATGGACGGTTTTATGTTCAATTGTTGTTCTTTTTTAATTTATTTATTTATTCTTGGTCTCATTTTTATTGGTGCTGTGGTGTTGGTTGAAATGGATTATTATTGCTGTTGGTTTGTTCTTGTTTCTTATAGATCTCATTCTGTTTATTCCGAAGGGATGTGATAATCGGCCTTGCTGAC
>NW_017136606.1:0-6560 GCF_001652005.2 Ceratina calcarata | reverse complement strand
AGAGACGGAAAACCGAACTGACGTACAGGCCCCGATGGCCAAGCTTTATAGTCGGAAAGCTAAAGAGTCAGCATCCTAATTTTCTTTAATCATTTCGACATGTCCTGGTTTTCGTATGCATCTCGAAATGCCTTAATTATGTCGAAACGCTTAGTCGCCGTTTCAACATGCTCTACATTTCGAGCGCATCTCGAACCGATGACCTAATGTGTCGAAATGATTAGTCGCCACATTTCAATACTCGCTGACTGTTACCGAGCGCGTATTACGAAAGCGACAAATGACAAGGAATTTAGCCCTTTCCAGGGCTATAACAGGTTTGCTTTGAGTTTTTGTGTTCGGAATCGACTTAGAATTTTTCGTCATGAATCGTCAGTTCGTGAGAGACGAGTCCGATCATGGACATCAGGTAGCGATTATTCCTGAAGGGTTTCCGGACAGGACCTTGACGTTTAAGGAAGCGGAGGAGTTTGGTGATGCGCTGAACAAGTGCGTGATGAACTACATCGAGTCAAGAAGGAAGAAATCCCTGCCGTTTGTACAGCCGGGGTTTTTGTCCTTCTTTCGGAAAAACGGAGGAATCCTTCTCGCTTGCGATAAGGAGGCGACCGTAAAATGGTTGCGGGTGGCCATCAAATTTGTGAAGGTCACGGGCGATTGTCAGCTTCGAGTTGAAGAACGAGAAGCGCTCGACAATCGCTTTCTAGTAGAAGGAAGAGCGACGCATTCTCGCTTCAACGGGAGGAATATAGTCCATGAGCTGGAGAGATACAACCCCGGACTCGAAGTCGCGAGGTGGAGGGTGATTCGCGAGAAATACACGCGAGCGGGCCTAATCATAACTATAGAAATGGAAGGGAGGTCCGTCGGGACCTTGAGGAAGAGAAGAAATCGACTGTCGTTGGACGAAACAGGAGTCCACAAGTTTAACATACTAACCGTGGTCCCAGCCAAGAACACACGAGAACACAGAGAACACGCGGAGGTGGAAGTGACGGAAGACGATTTCACGCTGGAATCTGAAGACGTGGTTCGGCCGATGGCCGAGGATGCGACAGATATCGTTGTTATGGCTCTCAACGATTCTATCACCATCGAGGACGTCTCGTCCCAAGGTCACGAGATCCTGCCGTTCGATGCGGCGGGAGATGAGTTCATACTCTCCACAAATCTCGAAGGATTCGAAGGGATGGAAGTGGAGGTAGCGCAGGACGTGAACAAGGTCACGGACGGCGAACGAGCTAGGGGTTCGTCCACACCGAAACCGGTACATGCTAAAACTGAAGACGGTTTCTCGCACGGGAAAGAGCGTGCAAAGAGCAGGAGTATAAAGCTGGTAAAGAGACACACGGAGAAGGACGACGACTCTGGCATCGCCAGTGCCGACAAGGATTCGTCCGGAGCATCATCAACATTGGTGATATCTCTCCCGTTGGAAGAGGAGGTTATCAAGGTGGAAAAACCGCCGGCGGCGAGGCCGGCTGCGAAAAGGGAGAGCCATAAGGGATCGTCGCACAATAAGTCAAAGATGGAAAGGTCGGTGAAACATTGATTTATTATATATTTCTTTTGTGAGAACACTGTTGCATAATCTTTATTCTTTTTATTGTTCTTGTTGCTATCTCTGCTCTTAACATCTGATTGCTTTACATTCTGAACGTTCGAGGATCTCTCATTAGAATTTCGGGTTTGAATCTATGACGAACACATCCTACTCTGTTCGTGTTATGTTATTGGAACTGTACGCAAGCAGATTGTCATGGTAACGCTTCTTTTTCCTTTTTCTTCTCCTTAAATCAATGATGGGACTTGTGGGTGACCGGAGTGTCGCGGATCGGAGGTTCCGACCGTGACAGAATTCGAGCGCCTGCATAGGAAGTTATGTTTGACGATATTCATATTGTTTCTTACATGTATTCAGAACAGTGAGAAAATAGGGAGACGACCAGCCTATAGTACGATCGTCAGAACGGGAAGGAGACAGGACGAAGGACATTTGATCGACCGATCGAAAGGAACAGCGGTAAAGGACAGAGAGGACGAGCACGGGATCATAATCACGTTCAAGGATCACGGAACAGGACGGATCGAGCGCTGGCCGACAACGCGGCAACCCATCGAGTAGGTTTAAGATGAAAGGGTCAAATTCGAATAGGAAATTTGATTAATTCGTTGATTCGATCGAGGCTCGGTGAAACATTGATTTATTATATATTTCTTTTGTGAGAACACTGTTGCATAATCTTTATTCTTTTTATTGTTCTTGTTGCTATCTCTGCTCTTAACATCTGATTGCTTTACATTCTGAACGTTCGAGGATCTCTCATTAGAATTTCGGGTTTGAATCTATGACGAACACATCCTACTCTGTTCGTGTTATGTTATTGGAACTGTACGCAAGCAGATTGTCATGGTAACGCTTCTTTTTCCTTTTTCTTCTCCTTAAATCAATGATGGGACTTGTGGGTGACCGGAGTGTCGCGGATCGGAGGTTCCGACCGTGACAGAATTCGAGCGCCTGCATAGGAAGTTATGTTTGACGATATTCATATTGTTTCTTACATGTATTCAGAACAGTGAGAAAATAGGGAGACGACCAGCCTATAGTACGATCGTCAGAACGGGAAGGAGACAGGACGAAGGACATTTGATCGACCGATCGAAAGGAACAGCGGTAAAGGACAGAGAGGACGAGCACGGGATCATAATCACGTTCAAGGATCACGGAACAGGACGGATCGAGCGCTGGCCGACAACGCGGCAACCCATCGAGTAGGTTTAAGATGAAAGGGTCAAATTCGAATAGGAAATTTGATTAATTCGTTGATTCGATCGAGGCATCCTTCGAGCTTTGGGGAGAGATATTATCTGGTCAGTTTGCGATGTGAAAGAAGCCAAGAAGCCGGTATTTAAAGATACGCGGGTTAGTTTTGTCTGATTGTCTTTACAGGGCGAATTTTAAGTCTTGTTGTCAGTCTTTATCCTTTACCGTCTTGATGGATTTAATATTTGAACGTTCGGATATTTCTTCATTGACCTCGGTGTCGTGTGACTGCCGATCTCTTTTGGTTTCAAGAAACGATAGGAGAAAGGCTCGTCGAAGTAGTGGCTCGGAGGATGCCTCGATTGATTCGAAGAGACGTTGCGTAGCGAATCCGGTGTAATTAATGACCGGTCGACGGTGCGATCTCGCGTCGCGTACGGAGATCTACACGCGAGAGCACATGCAATTTTTGTGATGATTCGATCGTCTTTTGTCTGATACAAATAACTTGCCCTGTTCCGTTTTGATCGACCTGGTTTAGTGCGTAATCATCTGGTTATTTGCATCTTTGTTTTGTTTTGTTAATTCACTTTATGTAAGTAACTGCGATTTAGAATTAAGAACTGGGACGAATGTTTTCGGTGATATCAGCATAAGCGTTAGTATTCTTTGTTTGTTTGCTTGTTTCTTTTTTCAATTCTAGTATCTATTGTTATGAATTAAGATCTTTAGATAAGTGTCTATGTAGCAGGTGATTTTGTCGATGTAACTCTGAATGTTGTGTGTATCGTCGATCCTTGTCCCGGGTAGAACGCGGCGAAGATAAATCGTATTCATCGGTATTAAGGGATAGAAGACGGGAATTCGTCGGGATTGTACCGTAGTATCGAGTATTTTATCACGGATTTGTCTCACGACAAAAACTTTCTCCGTCGGGGACGGAGAAGGATCTCTCTCGTCTTCTCTTCCCGTGAGAATCTTTCGAATATGCGCTGAACCTGAATCTCGACTCGCGTGACCTCTTTCATTGTCCTGTTGGCTCGGGACGATTGCGATACGTCCGGTTAGATACCTTGATTGTTATAAAGTACCTAGGCGCGTTTGATACTTGCAAACTCGCGGTTGAAGTAGCTCATTCTGTGATAAACAGGCCGGACACGCGATAGAACACGGGTCTAATAGAAATGAACGAGACTTGTCGTCGTGATCGTTTTAATAGCGTGATCCGGTCGTGATATACTTTTATATTGATTGAAGCGGAACTATTTTTATTTTCCTTTTTCTCGATCGAGCTTGTGATCGGTACGGGCACGGTGGTTGCTGACTTATGTTATACAATAGATTTTTATTTTTATTTTCTTATACATTTTTTTTTACGTTAAGACAAGGTAAAGTCGTGTTTCGAGATGCATGCGAGAAGGTGTACGTGATTAATGAGTCGTGAATGTACGGGGTTATACGAAAGATGTGTGAATGACTGACGAGAGTATCGGTAAGCTCAGGGAGATGTTTGTGACCACAGGCCGGATCTGTCGGCCTCTGATAAAATGATTAATTTGCCAATGTACAGATAGTTATACCTGGAGCGGGTTGTATGGTACAACACTTGGGGGAGTCCGTTGAATGATCGAGCTGTTTGTGTGCAATAAAATCGTTCTACTGTCGTGATTGATAAATATATATCTATTTGTTTGTTTGTTCCTTTGAATAATATATACGCTTTTTGAACATATCAATTGTCGTCTACCCTTGTATTGTCCTTTTTGTACATCCTGCATGATTGTACTTTTTGGCGAACCGCTGAAATGGTAACGATTAAACGTCTTGAGACTTTGAAAAAGCATAAATACGCTGTATAGAATGGTGGACCAGGTAGAGGAAGATGAGAGCCAGGTTGAAAAGTAGATATAGAAGACGAGGTTTTGTTGGGGAAATGCTGAGACGTGGGAAACGACTCGAAGGTGAAAGGCTCGTGGAATAATTGGGTTGAGCTGATAGTTCGGACTGCTGAACTTGAACGGATCAAAGCATCGTCCGAGACCAGAACGCGACAATACCGGCTGCAGCCTGGGCAGCAGATTTGTAGACACGAAAGCCTGGTCGATGATATTATGAAACGTGCATAGGGCCGTCGGTACGTAAGGCCTCGATAAACTGAAGCACGGCACGGAGGGAAGCATACGGATTGAGGTGTTGCAGGCGCAACTCTTGACAGACAATTCGAGCAACGACGAGGCGTGGGAAGAACGAGAAGAATACGAGGTGGAAGGTAAAATGAATTCTTATACGTTTGACTCAGGAATATATGATTTACTTTATTTGACTAGTCACGTTACAATGTTTAATTTCACGATATTGTTCGTGGTTAATTGTAAAGAGTCGCGAACACGGGCGTCTGTCGAGATCCTCTATGGTCTGGCGGACTGATTCTCTGTTTTGCTCACGGTCATCCTCCTTTTTGTCGTCATTGTCCGGTTGTATATGAGCGGGTACGGTCTGGAGTCTGTGGGACACGGGTTTGTGTTGTGGAAATTGTGGAATTTGACACAGTCGTTCGATTACGGTGGAACGATAGGCACGTTGACAAGTGATTAATCCTTGGTTGGACAGAAATTGTTTCAAAACGGGTAAGAGGATTTTTATAATATCGGGTTGGGGAACAAGTTCGCAGCGTTCTTACAAAAGACTTTTATTTAAAGAGAAAACAATCGTTGTATCAATAAGTTAATGAATTATAGAATCAAACAAGAAGCAAACAAGACCAAGTGTCGAAAACGTTGATTTTTGCCTACTGGGTATTCTGTTTCTGAGCCTGAAAAGTAATGAAAAAAAATTAAATGACTGAAAAATACAATTGACATAGTTTTGTACAGCCGAAACAGTTGTACGGAATGAATACTTACCCGTTGCCATACAGCAGCAATGAAATCGTTGTAAAACGAAAGAAATTACAAGAACGCTATGAACTCGTTCCTCGACGACCTAATACTCGTTTAATTGTGGAAACGACGTACAGATTGGTAGACTTGATTTTTAATCTATTTTTCTTCTTCTTTCTCTTCCTTTTACACGAGTGCAGAAAATGGTGAGCAAACGACGGACGCGGTCGAGTAGGAACGAGGAGCTGAGCCCGGGGATCCCGCCGCGCAAGCTCAACTGCGTGCGGCCCGGCAAGCCAGAGAAGATGCCGCTGAATCCGATATACGACGAGCTGGACAGACTTTGCTTCGACGGTCGGCTGAAGAATGCGTTCACCGTGGAATGGGGCCAGAACATAACGGCCTCGAGTGGGCTATTTCAGCCTGACTTCGCAAAGATTCTGCTCAGTTGGGATATCCTGAACGAGTTCCCGGCAGAATCTTTTCGACGTGAGGTGCGGGACACGCTCCGGCACGAAATGGTTCACGCGTGGCTGTACATGTCCAAGGGCAAGCAGACCTCACTCACGCACGAGGCCGAGTTTCGAAAGAGACTCGACCTGTGTAACAGTGCAGCCGGCGCAAGCTCCACGGTGGACCATCCACAGGCCGCACCGATCATCGACGCGCTGCACCCGCACGGGTGGCGGTGCACGACGTGTGGGGAGCGCCGGTGGTACTCCGCCGACCGTGGGCCTGACGGGCAACGACGGGGGTATCACCGGTGCACCGGTGAGCCTGCATGGGAGAGAATGGACGAGGCGTGAATGGTTTTTGAATCGTGAGTGTGTGTGTGTGTGTGTGTGTGTGTGTGTGGGTGAGTGTGCGTGTCAGCGTGATTGGTTTTTGAATCGTGAGCGTGTGCGTGAGTGTGTGCG
>NW_017136605.1:0-396 GCF_001652005.2 Ceratina calcarata | reverse complement strand
CGTCCGTACGGACCTGCATACGCTACGAGTGCTCAGCCCGCAAAGGGTTAAGGACAATATTGACCCACTATCAGTTTTTTATCAAATTATGTTTATGCCATAGATGTACATGACAATTTTCGAAGTTAGACACTATTACAATTGAAAATGTTAAGATGATACTTTCTGCTGACAGAATACTGAAAAGAATACTATCACAAAGACTGTCAAAATCGAAATCGGAGACATCGGATTGTAAATCAGTATAGAATTTCGAGATAAGCTCATTTTATGTAACATAATTCGAAGAGAGTATTTATTAATAATAGCATTTTGTGCTACATATTAAAGATACGTACCACAAATAAAAATTTTAGTAACGAAGTATTAAGTTGTGGGGGAAATTTTGTTCTCATC
>NW_017136604.1:0-396 GCF_001652005.2 Ceratina calcarata | reverse complement strand
GGAAATAATTGAAATATAGTGATTTATTAATTTTCTACGTAGCAGTGAGACAAAAGTAGTATTGCAATTTCCGCACGTAAATTGCTGGGAAATCTGTACGTCAGAAACTGCATAAACGCGAGATTATCGTGCTCGCGACATCAACGACAGCACATTTGAAAATCAACAACGGCTGTGGTTTCGTTTTCCGCGGAACGCGGCGGGAAGACTGTGTGTCTGCGTTATTCCTCGTTATAATAAGTACATATTTGATGACGAGGTAACGACGATGCCAACAAGCGCTGAGAATCGCAGATTATGCAGGAATCGCTGACTCGGTTTGCTCCCTTTTGTGGTTGTGGATTATTGTAGTCGGTAGCCTCCGTAGACGGATTCGTTGTCGCCGCCATTCGAATT
>NW_017136603.1:0-396 GCF_001652005.2 Ceratina calcarata | reverse complement strand
TCACATTGTATTTGTGCGCTCTCTGGGCCCATAATCTTTTGTTGGGGAAAATAACAATATATGAAGAATAAACTGCACGTGGATTAAATCTTTAGGGCAACCATAGTATATCCGCTTTATTATATACCTTATACATCTCGTATACATTCAGTAGAGTGCGCTACATTCGAAACACACACATGCTTTCTCAACAGGAGTTGATATCACTGGGTACGCTGATGACACTCTAATCCTTGTTACTGCTAGTAATTTTACTCGACGTCGGACAAAAGCTTCCCTATCTGCGCAAGTAATTGTCAACGCTATCAGAAGGATTGGTTTGGATATAGCAACGCACAAAGCAGCTGTTTTATGCTATGCTGATGGGTATTCCCATGTCGATCCAAACTACAATTT
>NW_017136602.1:0-396 GCF_001652005.2 Ceratina calcarata | reverse complement strand
GTCTCGCGATTAAAGTCACATCAAGAACAAAGGACAGAAGAGAGTGCGGTACTTCCCGAGAGTACAATGTAAGTATCTTAGCATTCTCCATTTAAAATAATTTTGCTTATAAATCTCAATGAATTGTTAGTCAAATTTGATCGTTTTGATTAGAGCGTCTTTCGAAATACAGTAGAACAAATTTGGCAAATCGTATCAAAGAACGGCGTAAGAATACATGGTAAAGGTTCTTTTCATCGTAACATTTCGCCAATTAAAGATGCCATACTATTATGATTTATCGCAGTAAAGTTCGCGATACTGAAGTTTCATTATTCAGTCATCCGCATAAAGAAATGTATCACGTAGAAGAAGACAATACGGATAGATTTAAAAGTCAATGCTTCCAGTATGAAA
>NW_017136601.1:0-396 GCF_001652005.2 Ceratina calcarata | reverse complement strand
GAATAATATATATAAAACTCGTCATTGTTTCAAGAAAATGTAACGAGAATTCGAAAAAAGCTCAGCTAATCGCACGAATATTAAGATACGAAAATGGAATAGACCAAAAAAGCTTGGAAGTCTATCACGAATGAAAAAAGTTTTAAATGCTCATCATTCCTGCAGGATACCAAACTATTTCCCTCACAACTACATACGCTTTCATTTCTGCAATTCACCGGAAATTTCAACGCAGAAACGATATTCAGACAAGCATATGTATATGTATAAGACGGACTGTGGGCTTTAGATGTGAGAGCACACCGCTACAGTTTCATATAATCATGCGAAAGAATTCGCGTAATCAATCACGTTTGAAACATCCACTCGGTAGGAATATAAAACTGAACACAAAAG
>NW_017136600.1:0-396 GCF_001652005.2 Ceratina calcarata | reverse complement strand
TATTATTTTTTATTAGGTTCATATTAGGATAGCTTCACCTCCATTGAAATATCCTTGTTACATGGGAATTAATATACCGACGAGAGAAGAATTAATTGCTAACAAATTAGATAATGTGAAATTAGCTAAACATGTTGGTGCTGACAGTTTAACATACCTTTCAGTAGAAGGACTCGTGAAAGCTGTCAGATACGGTATGGATAATCGGGAAAGCAGTTACATTGGTCACTGTACAGCTTGTTTGACAGGGGAATATCCTGACGAGCTTCCTGCTGATTTGGATTGGTAAAAGAAAGAAATCGTTCTTATTGTATGCATAAAGCAAATTATATACATTTTTAAATCATTCACATTATTTTAGCATAAAATATGACATTCAACTCAATAAAACTTGTC
>NW_017136599.1:0-396 GCF_001652005.2 Ceratina calcarata | reverse complement strand
GATAACGACACAGAGCGTCCTGTTCGTTGGGAAAAGCGTTGCGTAGGACGCATTCAAACAAACGACCGAAAAGGAATTGAAGGAACACTTTTTTGGTCGACTATTGACCGAGTTACATCGTACTCCTTTTCCCGGCTTATTCGCTAATCGCGATCCGCTGTTGTTCGCGCCACTATTCAGACTATTTACGTTTATCTCGAGCCTTCGTAACCGTTATTTCATTCCTACGTGTCTTAATTTTTTAGTGTTAGGGATAGGTGGCCCTAACAGGAGTCCGGAGGAGAAAAACGGGTGAATTAATCGACGCAAGGTTTATTTAAAAAAAAGAACGCAATTTATTTATGAAACCCAAACCCTGTACTCCTACAAAATTATAAATTAGAGAAAATACAAGAA
>NW_017136598.1:0-396 GCF_001652005.2 Ceratina calcarata | reverse complement strand
GCACTCTTATCTTTATTTAAATCAGTTGATTCTATAAATTTAGACTTTTGATCTTCTTCTCGCTATCTCTATTAATTCACTTACTTGCTGCGTATTCACTAGCTCGTTTGATTTCACAATGGCTGACTTTCCTCTTTCTTTGTCTAAGATGGCTTTGTCTGGTTGGTCGATGTTAAATTTCTTTCTCAGATCCGATGGACTGACACTTTTCTCTATCTTACTCTTTCTAGAGTGGTTAACAGAATCTCCTGAACCTGCTGTACGCTGATTGATTGCAGCGTCATCTGAACCATTACTCATTAAACTATCGAACTCCATATCTTAATGGTAATTAGGTCGAACTATGGCCCGTATTCACAGTCCGTGCTTAAGAATAAGACCGTCTTAAGCAAATGC
>NW_017136597.1:0-396 GCF_001652005.2 Ceratina calcarata | reverse complement strand
TGTAGGGTCGATTTTTCATTTCTTCTTGTTCTTGTTTGGTTTTCGGCATCATCTCTTTGCTTATAATTGATCCAGGTTCTATTGGCGTCGATGCAGTCTTTGAGTATTCCATACCAAATTTTCTAATTAACTCAGACGCATATTTTCGTTGTGTAAGACGCATGCTTCCAGTTGAGGTATTTCTTTCAACATTTATGCCCAGAACACTACTTAGAATACCTAAATCTTTCATTTTTAATTTCTTGCTAAGTATCTGTTTAGTTGCATTTAATTCGTATAAATCTGTTGACGCTAGAATAAGATCATCAACATAAATGGTAATTATTAATGTGCATTTTTCATTCGATTTTACATATACACATGGATCGCTTTCGGTTCGACTAAAACCAATGTTTT
>NW_017136596.1:0-396 GCF_001652005.2 Ceratina calcarata | reverse complement strand
ATGATACATGATATAATATGATATACTATATGATACATGATATGTGATGTAATTAAATTAACTAATTACGTACTTAAACAATGATTAATTTGGGAAAGTATTTGCAGAATGTATGGTTCAACGAACTCGGTGGGAATCACGTGATTCAGCGTCGTTCAGGGTAGGTGAAGAATAATCGATACGATCGTTTATTCGGAATTATGTAAAACGAGGGGCCATAATCGAGGCTTAAAGTCCATCGTTTGGCCCAATTAGCGACGGTAGCCGACCGAAGTAACGGTAACGACTCACGCAGATTCTTGTCGGTGATATTTCACGCAAAAACGGTAGTCAAACCGATTTGTCATTATTCTATTTTCGTACAATTGAATTTCGTTAATTTATTTATTTATTTAT
>NW_017136595.1:0-8012 GCF_001652005.2 Ceratina calcarata | reverse complement strand
AATTAGCACCACTTCCAATCGAACGCGAAGGTTCATCAAATCATTGATAAACCCAGCCACCAGGTAATGATTGTCAACTTACATTTTGAGCGACAAGTCATTCAACAGGGGGGAACATGTTCCGTCCGTCCAACGAAAAAATAGAATTTATGATTGGCCCGCACTTAAGAAGGGTCAACTCGTTCCCAACCAGCCTTTTTCCGGTCATAAGAAAACAGTCGTTCTCAAAGGATAAAGGCACTTCAATTTATTTTAAGAACTGATCTCCAACCCAAGTCAAGGACAAGGCCTTTGTATATTCGAACGTGGAAACTTTTACGCAGTTTCTAACGTTTTTCCCTCCCCCAATGAGACCAAGATCCTCCAAAGGGGAAAAAGAAAGTGATCAGAGAAGGGAACGAACTGATTGGGCCTTAACACTTAAAACCAACCAATCAGGGTTTTTTCCTACGTTGCTGCCCCACCGAGGTCCCAATTTGGGGGTTTGGACGGTCGCTCCGAAGGAGGACGAAGTCAATTGAGTTTCCAACACGGTCACGTGGAAATATAAAATACGAGATTTAGCTATCATTCGAGCTCATCAAACATACAACGAATTTGCTTGACTATCGATATCTTCTATGCAACTCAACGACATTGCCGATCGCATTGAGGCACTTTAACTTGAGTTTGTAATTGCCAGCATTCGGAAAAATTGAAGATTAGTTTCGCATTTTCGTCATCAGCATTAGACATTTACGAAATCGTGGGAATCAAAATACCTTTGATTTCCACACGCAGGTCTGAACACGAACGTTCAAGGTTGTTCGAGACATTTTTTGGTCCTTCGAGCCGGATACACGTGCGAACCATTTGTAAAATCGGTGTGCGTTACGTTTTGCTTTGCTCTAATCACGTAGTGTTGTGCTTGCTGTCCATCGAAAACACGATTGAAACATTGACTCCAGGGAAGTCAGAGGATCGCTCAGACAACGTAACAGTCACTGCAATCATTGAAGTCAACGACAACAACCAGTCGGTCATCGATCAAGGTAGGCTCGTTATCAAACAAATCACCAATCTAACATCTGAATCCATAATTCCTTTAAAAAAAATCTCGCCTATCACTTGTTCAGCATCAGAGTTGATTACGGAATCAAAATGTCAACTTCAGATCACTTGACTGAAAACGAAATTCGTGCGTTGAAATACAAACGGCGTAATTTTAAATCTCAGATTACTGCACTGCAAAAAACCATTGTTTCGTTCGAAGATTCACTGAAAGAACGCGTGAAACTTCGCGGAAAAGTCGAACGCCTTAGGAAACAATTTGAAGGATTTAACGAAATTCAAGACAAATTAGATCTTGCAGAAGGTGGCGACGAAGTAGAAGCAGAACGCGAACTCGTTATCGATCAATACGACGATGCGATCGCGAGCGCGGTGACTTTACTTGAACAATTTGAACGGTCAACAATGCATCAGCCATCAACTAGTTTTCGAAACACGAATGCATCTCCAGCATTATCAATGAATCCATCCGTAATCGGAATTCATTTGCCAAAAATCGATTTACCAAAATTCGACGGCCGTCTAGAAAAATGGATCGCTTTTAAAGACGTTTTTCAAACTATGATCCATTCACATACCGGGCTCAGCGATATACAGAAGTTAAATTACTTGCGACTCTCATTATCCGGAAANACAAACTCGTTTTCGGCGTAACATAATTGGCGCTCTTGCCAGGATACCACAAGAAGACGACCAGAAAATTTGGTTGACCATTGAATCTACGGACTTCGCTGGAAACCAAGCGTCAAGTCCAGAAGGCCGTCTCAGCTGGTAACCGATACCAGAGAAACCCAGGGTAAGAGAAACTGGCTTTCACCGAGTACCGGAATCCTCTCCCTATCATTTCGAGTGACGAAGAGTCCGTATCCAGGGCCAACACATCCAACTCCCTTGAAGAAACCCTTCGAGCCCTGGCCAAATCGGTCCAAGTCCTCAACGAGAACTTCGGAGTGCTGATGACCGAGAACGAGAAGAGGAGAGAAGAAATGTTACATCTTCACGGGTTATTGAAACCCATCCTTACGGATGACGATGCCGTCACCCACCACGAGGACACCGCCTCGGACAACCCTGTCGGACAACGCCCGGAGAGAAAAACAGCCGAAAAGGCTCAACACGTTTGCCGCCAAGTGGCTCAACCTACTACGCGCCGATGGGACACCGAGGAAGTCAACCCTTCAGCAGGTACCAACCACAGTACGGATGCCAGGTATGAGACACCTCATTTACAAAAAGCGAAAGACGTCATCGACATTATCGAACCGCTTAAGGGTCGTGACGACTTCGGGGTAGAAGATTATACGCATGGTTAAACTAGCTAGACCATTGTATACCGATCTTGAAATTTTATTATATAAAGTCGTTGCTACTAAAATCGTGGAGCAAGCTAAGCGTAGTATACGGCATCTGCGAATCGTGTCCTACGACGAATTATACGACGCGCTACGGACGTACGTATTCCCCGTCATACCGACCGACACCGCGAGGGAAAAATTGCGCAACGTAACACAGGGAAAAATAGAGAGCGTTCTGAATAACACTTTTCGGTTCAGGCAGCAGCTAAATGAGTACCGGTATGCAATCCAAATCGAAATCGCGTCGTCGATGGTGAGGCAGGTTAGCCTCAACGCCGCGGATAAAGAGGCCACGCGAATATACGTTCGGAACCTACGTCACGAAATCGGAGTATTAGTATTTCCTAACAAACCTGGTAGTATCACAGAAGCACAAGGGTACGCCCTAGAAGCCGAAATGTGGGACAAGGAATCCAGGAATAAGCATCGGACCGCGATACCCGATAGCAGACTGTGAGTTCGCCTTTAGCGTATCCGGCCTAAGCGATGCAAGCGCCTCGGCATGGCATTGTAGGCTTGACCAGCAAGGAACGCGCCACGTGCTTTTAACCTCCTGATCTCTCGTAGTCGTTGTTAATTCCTTGCAGAGCAGTTTCTCACTACCCGCTTCTAAACCCACTCACGATACATGGTGTCAGAAGTGTTCATTTAACAAGGTAAAAGTGTCACGTAATCGGCGGGACCTAATTTTGGCAAAAGTGTGAAGTCCAGGCGCAGCACATCATGGAAAATGTGGCGCAGGGAAGCGTCACCGCTTCAGCTTCAGCTTTTTCGTTAATTCGCGCTCCAAGCGAGTTTGATTTTAAAAAACCCGACACATGGCAAATGTGGATTAAGCGATTCGACCGTTATGTGTCGGTGGCGAATCTCACAGGGAAGTCCGATAGAGAAAAAATTGACCTCTTGTGCTACACGATGGGCGAGAAAGCCGAAGAGATTCTCAACCAAGTTTTACCACANTGGAACTGTATTTTCTACACATGTTCCTTTCATTTTTCTTTCCAAATCATATAACAGCTAAAATAGTTATGAGTAAGCAACAAGGAATTGCGGAATAAGGAATATTAATTGTAGCAAATTCTTATTGTTTAACATGTATCGTTAATCGTAAATCACATTACTATTGCTTACCCGGTATAAAAATTTTCGTACATCATATTGCGTGTAAGAATCCAATGTTCCCCAACCGAAAGTTCCCGTTACTTTTTTTGCATCTACTGAGTAATCAGACAACTGCAAATCGTCAAAAATCCTTTGTACAGCCAGAGCAACGCTCTCGCCTTCTATTGGCATTTTACAAACTGCTTCACGTAACTGGAAAATAAATTTTGTAAATATTTAAAGGTCTGCATCGGCAAGGTATAAGAATCGTTCATTAACATTGAATGTGCGCCTAGACGTATGTTGTATCTTTTATGAACGTGGTCACTTTATAATTACAATTTATAAATTGATTTCCTTCTAGTATTCATTTACCATTCACTCAAATGTGAGGAAATTAATGCTTGTCAGTACAAGTTAGAACTTGAATCTGTTGTGTCTTATGGGATGTAGTAGGTTCGTAAGGTTGCGCGCCAGACACGACACTCGTGGTACAGCGTTCTAAGATGGCTTACACGTGCCACGTACAAAGCAGTTTTATATCTGATTACATATTAAGCATCCGAGTATAAAGCGTGCAGTTTAATGTGTTTTCAACCTTACGAACCTACTACACCCCAAAATACACAAGTTGGCGACGAGGATGGTGGGAAACACATAATTTTCTATTACAAATCTACGTCTACGGAAGCCACGTGGAAAATTAACCTACAGGGAGGTAACACGTGGAGATTCAACTGAATTTTACAAAATACACGCACGTAAGAAATAAAACTTCACTCATTTATTTACAAATTTTACAAAATGAGTACATTCTCGGAAAGTTTGGCAAGTTCGGGTAACGTCGTGGCGACGATCGCACCTACAAATTTGAATCTACAAATAGGACGTTACGTACAAGGTGAAATGAAATGGGATCGTTGAATTCACAGACTCGAAATAGGATTTTCATACTACAGTATTCCGGAAAATAAAAAAGCGACGTGCCTGTTGTTCCATTTAGGTGCGAAAGCGTTCGATAGCTTATGCGACTATTTAAACGGTACGGATCCGTCAACATTAACGTACGTAGAACTTAAGCAAAAGCTTAAGAATCTATTCGCGCCGAAAGCTATCGAAATTGCTGAAAACTTCAAATTTTACAATCGAAAGCAGCAAGCCAATGAAGACATAAGTACTTTCACGAATGCTCTAAATAATCTGAGCTTGCAATGTAATTTCGGCGAATTCAAAGATAAAGCTTTGTTGAACCAGTTCGTGGTGGGAGTGAGCGATACACGTCTGCAGAGACGACTTTTGGAAACAGCCGACTTGACGTACGAAAAAGCTGTCCAAGCAGCCGTTGCAATGGAGCTAACAAACAAGGAAGCCAATACAATTACCCAAAACAAAAGTGCTGCAGTTCACGCATTACATACGGACAAGAAAAACGTACCCAAATCACAAAAGAACAACAAGAGAAGCAACAAAGTACCGCCACCGAAACAAGGAACAAAACAGGAAAAAGCAAATACTTCAAACAATTTAAAATGTTACAGGTGTGCCAAATACGGGCATAAGTCAAACCGTTGTAGGATCGACCCGAAAACTCTAACGTGTGGACTCTGCAACAAGAAGGGACACGTTGCGGACGTTTGTTTCACCAATCGTCCAAATACGAACTACGTCGACCAATCCGACAGTGAAGGCGAAGTTGTAGATTTTTACGGAATCGACTACGTAAGCCAGTTGGAGCAGGTTGGCGACCGGGAGAAATTTTTAAAGACTCTACAAGTCAACGGCGTTGCGGTGGTCTTCGAGATCGACAGTGGAGCTGCCGTCTCCATCATGTGGGTCGACGATGCGCGACGACTCTTCAAGGACTTCATCGTCCACAGTACGCAAACAAAATTAATTACATATTGTAAAACACAAATTCCTGTAACCGGATATATTACGGTAGATGTGCAATACGCGAAATCGACTTTCGAAGTAAATTTGTATCTTACGGCAATATCACGCGCTCCTATCGCCGGTCGCGAGTGGATACGTAAGATGATACGCGCCGGAGGCGCGGAACAATTGTTCGATAGCACGTTTCAAATTAGTAGTGTCGAGTGTAAAAAGGAACGAAAACTTCGAGTTGATAAATTGCTTACGACTTACAATAATTGTACAAAGGATGATTTAAGTAAAATCACGGGCATTACAGCTACGCTTACATTAAAAGAAGATACGCGCCCGGTTTTCTTGAAAGCTCGTTCTCTACCCTTTAAACTTATTTCATTAGTTAGTCAAGAAATTGACCGCCTAGTATCAGAAGGTGTGTTAATAAAAGTAAATTCTTCAGAATATGCGACACCCGTTGTACCAGTTCTAAAGAAGGACAATACAGTGCGTTTGTGCGGTGACTATAGCGTCACACTTAACCCTAATCTCATAGTGGATGAACACCCCTTACCGACTACGGACGAAATGTTTGCATCGCTCGCTGAATGTAAACATTTTTGTAAAATAGATTTAAAGCAAGCCTATCTTCAACTAGAGGTTGATGAAGCGAGTTCGAAACTTCTAACCATAAATACTCATAAAGGCTTATATAGACCTACACGTCTAATGTATGGGGTTGCGTCTGCTTGTGCGATTTGGCAACGCGAAATGGAGAACCTTCTAAAAGGAATCGAAGGGGTTTTCGTACTACTTGATGATATACGCATCGCGGGTAGAACGACAAATGAATTACTAGACAGATTAGAATCCGTCCTTAAGAAATTACACGAGCATAACATTAAAATTAATAAAGAAAAATGCGAATTCTTTCAAGACGAGATCGAATTTTGCGGATACGTGATAAATAAGTATGGGTTGCATAAGAGTAAGAAAAAAATCGATGCAATTAAAAACATGCCTCGACCTCAAAATGTAAATGAAGTCAGATCTTTCATTGGTTTTGTAAGCTATTATAGCCATTTTATTCCAAATGCAAGTAATCTATTACAACCGTTACATAGATTATTACAAAAAGGCATTAAATTCAAGTGGTCAGAGGAATGTGATAAGGCATTTTTACGAGTCAAAAAGGAGTTCATGAGTGACAAATGCCTTACTTTTTACAACCCAAACTTACCATTAATTTTAGCAACCGACGCTAGTCCTACAGGAGTCGGTGCGGTATTATCTCACAAGTTCCCCGACGGAACTGAGAGACCAATTATGTGGATTTCACAAAGTTTAAACAGTACACAAAGAAAATATGCTCAAATCGACAAAGAAGCATATGCTATTGTTTTCGCGGTAAAGAAACTACATAAATATTTGTATGGGAATAAATTTACGCTCATTACGGATCATCGCCCATTAACGCAAATATTTTCTTTAAAGAATAGTCTACCGACTTATAGTGCATTACGTATGCAACACTACGCAATTTTTTTACGAGCATACAATTACGATATCGTTTACAAACGTTGAGAAAACAACAGCAATGCTGATGGATTATCAAGATTGTCAGTCCCAATCGAAAAGGGAAAGGTCGATGTGATAGACATATTTTACGCTGATACGTTACAGACGTTACCGATATCAGCGGATTTATTACGTTCTGAAACTAGAAAAGATCAGGAAATATACAAAGTTGTTGAAGCCTTACATGCAGGTAAACAACTACGTGCGAAAGAAACCTGGAATATCGATCCGAGAGAATTTAGTCTGTAACAAGATGTACTTGTCAGAAACCAAAGAATCGTTATTCCGAAAACGTTATAAAGTTCTCCAAGAACTACATGTAGGANCGAAATTGTACCAATTGCTTGGTGAATCAACATCGCCCTCCGGGTGTTGAAAAACATATTTGGGAACCGCCAGCAGTACCTTTCGAGCGCGTCCATATAGATTACGCGGGACCATTCCGAGATAGATATTTTCTGATTCTGGTGAATGCATATACCAAGTGGCCTGAGGTTCATATTACGCGAGGAATGACAGTAAAGAAACGATTACTGTTTGCAAAAGAATATTTTCAACATTTGGCATTCCAAATATTTTAGTATCTGATAATTATTCTACTTTTAAATCGGATGATTTCTCAGACTTTACAAAGAAACTAGGGATTAGGCATAAATTTACAGCTCCGTATTTTCCTTCAACAAACGGACAGGCGGAACGCTACGTACAAACGATCAAAGAATCGTTAAAGAAAATGAATAACCATGGAGACTTCGAGAATGACCTCCAGGATATACTTTTGCAATATAGAATTACGCCGCATACTGTTACAGGTGTATCGCCTACGCAATTAATGTTTAAGAGAGATATACGATCTAAGTTAGATTTAATGAAACCATGTAGAAACGATTACTGTTTGCAAAAGAATATTTTCAACATTTGGCATTCCAAATATTCTAGTATCTGATAATTATTCTACTTTTAAATCGGACGATTTCTCAGATTTTACAAAGAAGCTAGGAATTATACATAAATTTACAGCTCCGTATTTTCCTTCAACAAACGGACAGGCGGAACGCTACG
>NW_017136594.1:0-396 GCF_001652005.2 Ceratina calcarata | reverse complement strand
GTATTAGAATATTAGAATATTAGAAATTATACGTTTAAGATACCCTGTGACTTAAAAGTGCACGTCGAACAATTTTATTCAAAGAATTTAAATCTAAAGATATGCCTGAAGATTGACTGAAGCAATTTTTATCAGCTTGTTAAATCAGAGAATCTAATAGATGTTGCAGAGAATTTGGTACGAATGATACAGGTCACCCTTACGTGAAGATGATTCACGAATCGGGTGACTGGCTAGTTGGTGGAGAACTCGAAGTGTTGGAGAGGATCAAGTGGAACGATGGTCTCGATAAATACAGGCTCACTCCGAATGAAATAAGAAGAAGGTGCAAAGAAATGGGAGCTGATACCATCTTTGCTTTTCAATTAAGAAACCCGATACACAACGGCCACGCGC
>NW_017136593.1:0-396 GCF_001652005.2 Ceratina calcarata | reverse complement strand
GCTTCACGGGCACATAACGTTTCGACGAATAGATCCAGCAGCGGCTGGATCCCGCACCGCATAGTAAAGTAAGTTTAGGCTAAGTAGCATAATTTCGCGAGAGCCAGAGTCGTCAGCGTGATCCCGCTTTACCTTCGTGTAGTACAAGCCGCGAATCACTGTACAAGCCGCGAATCACTGTCATAATATCTTTCCTTTATTTGTAGAGCTTTGAGCGAAGCAACCTCATCGCCGCCGTCGAGATCGAAGAATAAGAATAAATAGTATTGTAGATATAGTTGTTCATTTCTCAATAACCTTCCCTTAGTATAAGTACGCGCACGAGTGGTCGGCACCACTTCGACACCTATCAGTGGCGCGGCCGAACCACCCGTTACACGTTAATACCTGCTTTCT
>NW_017136592.1:0-396 GCF_001652005.2 Ceratina calcarata | reverse complement strand
AGGGATGCAACTACAAATAACTCACAAATCAGCGATTACATGTGTAAATGCTATATACATGCAATTGTTATTTTCTTTAATAGCAATATATATTTCAATGAATTTAGTAAGATAGATAAGACTTTACATAATAAAAATAGTGAAAATTACATAATCAGTATCAAAAAACAATTTTAGATAATAAATTTTTTATAATTACATACATTATACATATAATAAATATAAATAAACGTCATCTTTTGCTTTAGTTACATCATACACAGATATTTCGGAAGTATGCAATAAGAATTCGTAAAGCGATTTACTAAATCTATTTTATGCTGTGCAAATTGCAAACAAAATTATAAAATATATTAAATATAAGATGTACTGGAAGCCCACCTACCACGACAAGAT
>NW_017136591.1:0-396 GCF_001652005.2 Ceratina calcarata | reverse complement strand
TTTTTTTTTTATAGGTGAAAGCGTTTGCGGCTGAGGAAAAGGAGATAGAAATGTTTTCTGAACAAGTTACGTTGGGGTCGGAATTGTACGACAGATTAGGTTTCGGAATAGGCTTGTTCCAGGGTGGAACGAATTTATTTTTAAATAGTATACTACTCTGTACTTTGTACTTCGGTGGACATTTACTGTCCACCGGACAATTGTCTCCCGGTGAATTAATGGCATTTTTAATGGCCACTCAGACTATACAGAAATCTTTATCTCAATTATCGTTATTATTCGGATCGTACGTCCGAGGAATCAGCGCTGGCGCTAGGGTGTTCGAGGTACGTATTTTTTTTCTTATTAACACTAGATTGCCCAAGGAAGTCATTTTGACTGCTTTTGGGCAAATGT
>NW_017136590.1:0-396 GCF_001652005.2 Ceratina calcarata | reverse complement strand
GTATATAATATCTCTTGAAACAATTTCCAGGATTCAATCCTGATTTTTTTTCGACATCTAATTAATTTGGATATGGAAGAATGTCAAGTGGATCTTAACGAAGGAGCTTCTGAGATAAAAACTGATGTCGAGTCACACTCAACAGAGGAGTGCAAAGGGTTAATTAAATCTGTAGGGAAACCATAAGTAATATGCATTTTATAGAAATATTAAAACAATTTTTATGCTGTGCATACATTTTCTGTAGAATACACATAAGATATGAAAAGAAGAATTCTTATGCATTTGCTGCTCATTGAATTCTCTTAGAAACGCCTAAAGTCTCAATTTTAATTAAATCTGTAGGGAAAATCTAAGTAATATGCAATTTATAGAAATATTAAAAATATTTTTATG
>NW_017136589.1:0-396 GCF_001652005.2 Ceratina calcarata | reverse complement strand
TTTCAGAATCAATAATAATAGGTGTAATAGAATTTTATTACTATTGGGAATTTAACTTCGAGAGATAAAATTATAAACATAATTACAAATGGACAAATTCATCTTTCGAATATAAGTTCGTAGAGAAAAATCCTGAACGATGTTTCTTAAGTAGACGAGGCTGCTATTGAATAAGTAAATGAAATCTGGTATAGAGATACGTATGCTGATCATGATTCATCCTTCGTGGCATCTCCTAATATTCTAAATACTTCAAATTGCCAAATGTTTATTCAGGCTCACCAAAAGATCTATTGCGAACCTCTGGTTCATTTTAATTCGTCTTATGAATAACACTAACCTGTTTTTCTAACAGTATGATTTATTAGTTATACTATTTTCAGTATATTATGTATG
>NW_017136588.1:0-396 GCF_001652005.2 Ceratina calcarata | reverse complement strand
CCCCGCCTGGCAGTGTCCTCGAATCGGATCACGCGGGAGTATTGTCGGCGATCAGACGCGAAGGCTTCACACCACTCCTACACGCTTGGTTCTAGAATACCATGACGACCGGGTCGAAACACCGGCGCACCCTCCGCCCAACCGAGTAAGTAAAGAAACGATGAAAGTAGTAATATTTCACCGGCGATGTTGCCATCTCCCACTTATGCTACACCTCTCATGTCTCCTTACAATGCCAGACTAGAGTCAAGCTCAACAGGGTCTTCTTTCCCCGCTAATTTTTCCAAGCCCGTTTCCTTGGCAGTGGTTTCGCTAGAAAGTAGATAGGGACATATATTTGTGTCTTGTTCTCTCGTGCAGCTCGAGCATCAACTCATTGCTGCCTTGCTCTTACTT
>NW_017136587.1:0-396 GCF_001652005.2 Ceratina calcarata | reverse complement strand
GCCTATTCGACAAGGAAGGCGATGACATACTTATGGACCTAACAACGGGACCGGATGAAATCATAGAAGCCACTCCACCGCAACCAGAACAGCCATCGACCAGCAATCAATCAATAAACAAGACTGCAATAAGGAAAGAACGAAACAAGGAACAGGGCACGGAAATCTGGACAGAAACCCCAAAAACAAGCAAAATAAATACCCCGCCAAGGAACAACCGTCAAAATGAAATCGAACATGACATTGAAATTATGCTGTCTGGCGTAACAAAGGAACCACAACCGACAAACGTCAAGGCCTCCCACAAAAAAGGACAAAACAATCGGAAAATGGGAAAACACTAAACACAGACAGACAAATGTATCTAGAATATTTATCAAATAAGCTCATATCACT
>NW_017136586.1:0-396 GCF_001652005.2 Ceratina calcarata | reverse complement strand
ACGTGAATTAATTAAAAAATTCGTATGTTTCAAATATTTACTTTGCTTTAAAGTAATTTTAGTATTATATACTCTGTTCCAGTTCTCTTAGAAGTTTATTAATAACTTTCAATTTGCCGTCTATTCGAAGTTAAAACTGCGTTCGATGAATTATTCATGTTGAGAGATGACAGACATGCAGTTAATATACGGTCTTTCCGAATGTAATTCTCGACACGTTCGAAGAACGAATTTTGAATTACGTTTTAGATAACGATGGTACCAATACTCGAAACACAGAAGTTTGAAACAAGGTCAGATGAATATTTTCCATCGTCTTTTTTTGTGCTCCCTGTTCACACCTGAAGTGCATTCCACATATTATGAAACGCCCTGCATAGCTCTTCCATATTCGAG
>NW_017136585.1:0-396 GCF_001652005.2 Ceratina calcarata | reverse complement strand
AATTTTCTTCATTAAACATATTTCTGCAATGCAGTGCTGCAAAAGTTGGTTGAATGTATAGCTGCGGCTTCGTGTCTTAGGGGAGACAGGAAGTCTGGATAGTAAATACGGCACTGGGCAACGAAGCGCGAGGTTTGCAACTTCTTCGTTGCTGCAAGTTTCTCATCGCTCCTTCTGGATTTACAGGCCACGTGTTGCGGATGTGCGACATCGATCTGATTCTCGCTAGTCGCAAGACAAGACAAACGGAACTTTGGCTTTGATCGGAATACTGACTCCGCTTCAAAGCGACTTGCACTCCAAAATTAATCTCTTTCTCTACGAGTTAAATTTTACTCAAATAATAAATACAGATTGAAATATGGCTTTTGGATTATAAACATTTTATCAGGTGTA
>NW_017136584.1:9290-9588 GCF_001652005.2 Ceratina calcarata | reverse complement strand
AAAAAAATAAAACGGAGAGCGAAAGGAAACGGAAGGAACGGCATGTATGATGGCGTGCAACGAGAGAAAGGACTGGATCGATATTCCACCGTTTTAAAGTCCCCTGGCGAGCATTCCTCCTATTTTCTCTATCTCTCTTTTTTTTCTTCTCTCTAAAACCATTCAAGGAGAACGCGGCATTAGATAAAACTGCAGATTTTCATGCGAAACACTGACACAATTTATTACAATAAATAACATTATCAAAATTTATTTAAAGAATCGAAAAATCAGTTTTTTTTAATTTTTGAGAATAAAA
>NW_017136584.1:6156-7571 GCF_001652005.2 Ceratina calcarata | reverse complement strand
TTTGATTTGAATTAAATTGTCGATGAGAAATGATATATTTCTCTATAGCTAAATAGATCAATTCTACTCTGATCATTGGAAACAGAACTCTCGTTTCATTAAACGTGCAGATCCTTTATTTCTCCTGCTAAGAGCGGGGAAACGATCATCGAGTTTGTTTCTCCGTGTCAGTTTTAATTAAATCGAACGCGATAAATGAAACTGGGTATGGCCGGTTTAATTCCATTCCGATTCTTGACCCGCGAGCCTCCGTTCGACACTCGTTCAATCTATTAAGCTCTCCTCGAAGAGCACCACTTTAATTATTGAGAAACGCGGAGGATCGGGGGTGGAAGAACAAAAAAAATAAAACGGAGAGCGAAAGGAAACGGAAGGAACGGCATGTATGATGGCGTGCAACGAGAGAAAGGACTGGATCGATATTCCACCGTTTTAAAGTCCCCTGGCGAGCATTCCTCCTATTTTCTCTATCTCTCTTTTTTTTCTTCTCTCTAAAACCATTCAAGGAGAACGCGGCATTAGATAAAACTGCAGATTTTCATGCGAAACACTGACACAATTTATTACAATAAATAACATTATCAAAATTTATTTAAAGAATCGAAAAATCAGTTTTTTTTAATTTTTGAGAATAAAAAGAATGAAATAAAAATTAAAAATAATAGAAATTGCATGAATTATCTGCAGGATTGGGTCAGAGGTCAACCCCAACTATTCCCAGTCACTCGGTCATTGATTGTAAATGCAGAACAGATTTTTTGTTTCCCACTTGATGTCTCTCGAATGACGATCGTCTCTCCCTGCCTAGCGTAGAGGTAAATTAATTAAATAAAATGAGTAAGGAACCTCACTAATCGTAAGTAGTCGGACTTAATCGGTAATTAAAGAAAAAAAAAAAAAAAGCGTAGCCACGTTTTACAATTTAATACAATGATAATTCGTAAATGTCATAGGGGATCTGTGTGTGTAGAGGTCGTAGGGCAGACTCGGGTTTTCAACCCTCGATGATTAAAAAAAAAGAAAAAAAAAAATGATAACAATAATGAACGACAGAGTCAATCGTTTACTTTTAGGCCTGTCGACGTCCGTTCCTTTAATTATTGTAATCGTGTTCGTCGGATCGAACGTACTGCCAATCGTCGCTTCGCTAATGTCAGCGTTCCAATTCGGATTCATGTTATTCGTTCTTATTTTCATCTTCGGTTTTACAAATTTTCTGTCAGCACGTTTCCAATAAAAAATGCAATACATGTAATATGAATAAGTGAATGTACGTCTGTTCATATCGTTTAGAATCTAAAAAATAAATCAATTAATAATAAGAATAATAATAATTAATGAAAAAATTGATAGAATGAATCAAGTGACATTATTTATTTATTAGAAAAATCTGAGCTACAATCGTACAATAATAA
>NW_017136584.1:2275-4299 GCF_001652005.2 Ceratina calcarata | reverse complement strand
GTTTTTGAATTATGAACGAAGAACACTTGACCAATGAGAGCGTACGTTGGACCCGCCCTCAGCCACGGGAGTGGTGGCTCGGCTCGTGACGCTCGGGAGTGGGGCTCAGTGACGTTCGGCAGTGGCTCAGCGCGGGCCCTACGCGCGTTCCCATTGGTCAAGTGTTTTCCGTTCATAATTCAAAAACTGTGCCTCGCTCTGCATTTTGCCAAAGGAAATCATTCTTCAGAAACACCTCAAGAATCATCCATCTTCGAGTCTAACACTTTTTCTAGAACAGATTGTGTATAAATCAGATCCAGAATATGAAAAACGTATTAGAATGAAGTTGATTTATGTTAATACTTCAACAGACTGGAATAAATAGATTATTCTATATAAAAGGTTGCGGATTAATAATTATAATTGAAAAATGTGAAGAACGGAAGAAGAGGCAGCTGTATCCGAAAGGTAAGTAAGGTTTTCTCATTAATTTTCCGTTTCTTATGAAACAAGCTACCCATCTAGCCGGTCGGAGGAGTAGTTAGTTTTCATAAAGAGAAACCGTAACTTTGGTAAACCTGTTTAAACTTGGAACCGTCGAGTAAAAATATCCCGGCCGTCAAACAATACGCAATAAAGCCTCGCGCTAAACTTTTCCCGGACTAATGCAATAATACCTGCCCCGCCGGAAACAGACGGAAGCGTCGCGATCAACTCGCAAACTTTAACGAATTACCAAACCCTCGTCTCGCCCCGCGCGCGAGAATAAAAACCCCGGTCCATCCTCGGAAGCGTTAATAAATACGTCGAGTGTACCGGCGTTTCGTCAATTAAGCAAATGTTTATTACAGAGTAGCAATAAATGGATTCTCATAATAATTAACACAGTCATTCTTCTTCTTCATATACTAGGTTAAGCTAGGTTAGGTTAGGTGTTTCTGCATTCCTATTCCTATTGCCATTTAAGGCCCTAAGGCCCATCCTATGCCTATTGCCATCAGGCTTCATCGTCAGCTGGTGGACATTCAAATACGACATGACTAGGTTAAGTTTTTTCCTAAAAACCTGCAGTCTAGTAATTAATCTGAGAACCCACAACGACGCCAGGCTGGAATCGATCTGAGGTCGGGAAAGTGAGCCGAGTTCCAGCGACCAATACGTTAGTTCCAATATATTCCGGTTCGACAGACAGTTGCCGCGATCGCTGGAGGATCCCGGCTCCGGTTCAACATCCGCTTCCGCGGTTGTCGAAACTTCCTGGTACCAGGGCACGCCCGGAGGACCTTCGCAATTAGTAAATCCACCGGCTCGAATGCATCCGGCCGGGAAATAAAAGAAGACCGCCGCCGCCGCCGCCGCCGCCGCCGCCGCCGTGTGTCTCGTTAAGGTAAACGCGCGCAACGCGCCCGGAAGTTTGATTAGTCGATAGGTCGGTGCAGCCAGAATATTAGCGAACTTGGCCCAAGAACTTGTTCATTAATGAATCAGGAGCGAGCTAGAGGGACGGGGAGAGAGTGGGTGGCGAACGCCTTGGTAAATCCACGTTGTAATCCGACGGGTAGATCGGGCCGGCAATTGAAACTGCCAGCAACAGCCGAACAGTTCCAAGCCGCCGCGGTTAACGGAGGGCTCCGGCCTCGCAACTAATATGCACGCGTGTATAATTAGTTGTGTCGCCAGCCGCCCTCCCTTCCCCACTGATTTCTCCTCGGCCACGGTTATTCTATTCCATCATACATACAGGCAGGACACGTTCTATCAGGTCCATCAGGATCTATCCCATCAGTGATTAATTTAATCACTCAGCTGATTATGGCAATCCAAGAAACAATCCTCCTCTACCCAAGAAACCATCTTAAAAAATCTTATGTCCACGCTGAAGGAGGTTATACTGTTTTTCAGGCTATGGCCTTAAAGGCTTCATAGGCTATGACATCCTGTATGGGTTCTTTTCATTGACCCACTGGTAGTTTTATGGTATTCCAGTGAGGACACTGTATTGGGAATTGAAGATGGACTCCATGTACATAGTAGCACAAAGG
>NW_017136584.1:0-633 GCF_001652005.2 Ceratina calcarata | reverse complement strand
TACAGTTTTATATTTAATAGAGTCAGATTTCTGTCAGTAATTATTTTAAATCTCCGTAAGGAAGAATCGCGTTTGTTGAACGATCGATGAAGGTCGGATGCAAATGTAGGCGGGAGGCAATCGACAGTAGGCGAGTCACGGGATTTACGTTTCCGTGTTACGTCCGGAGACAAGAGAGCGACGCGAGCCAATCAGCGTAGCTTCGATTAGGTGGCAATAAATATCTGGAGAGAGGCGGCGAAGTATGCGAGCGATGCCTTTGATGAGAGAACGCGGATTGTATTTCGGGCGCTTGCCTTCGGCACGGCGCGCGGCGGGCCGCCGGGTTAACCCGTTGATTGAAATTTATGTCCGATGGGACCGGCCAATTCCGAGCGGCTCGCGTGGCCCCCGGCAAATTTCGCCTTTCGTTCCACCCCCGCGCGACTTCTAGTTTCGTTCGAATCTATCCGTCCCACCTCCCGTTTACCCAACTGCTCCCAGATTCAATCTGCGTCGATCCCAATTTTTTATGGTCACTTAATTTATTCATAGCTACTAAATACTTCATTTGTGCAGCTTCATTCATACAGTATGTAGTAGTAGCAGTAGCAGCAGCAACAGTAGTAGCAGCAGCAACAGCAGCAACAGCAG
>NW_017136583.1:0-396 GCF_001652005.2 Ceratina calcarata | reverse complement strand
TATTCCAAACTACGTATATTTCAGCGAACTTGTTCGTTCGTCGAGGCTATCGCGGTTACCGCTCGGCCGAACGACTTCCCTTCGAAATGTATAAACTCGTATGTCTCACCTGTAATACTGCCTACACTGTGGCCGGTATTCAGAGTCGTTGCTTATTCTTAAGACATTGTACAGGGAACAGGTGCTTAAGCAAATGCTTAAGACAATCTTAAGAATAAGCAACGACTCTGAATACCGGCCTGTGTCTACGCTGCGGTGGAAGTCCATTCGATTCTTGTCTATGCTACGGTGGAACCGAACGGGGTAGATCTCTGCTAAAAAGGTGCTGGAATATGCTACGGTGGACGTTCTTTCCAAATTCGCCGCGAGGTGCAGCACTTTCGTTGTGGTCCCAAG
>NW_017136582.1:0-396 GCF_001652005.2 Ceratina calcarata | reverse complement strand
CGAAATCACGTCGCAAGCAACGAATTGATAGAAACATAGACAACGAGGATCGTTGATCTCCCGGGTGGGAATGAAAATCGTTTTAAACTGGGGTGAAAGTTTTTTAATTCCGCGCGTGAGAGAATCGTGTTGGCTGGCTTGGCCGTTTTTCATTAATAGAAGCTACGAAAAACCTGCCCTAGTCATAGACGGTCATTTCCACGGATTATTTCCACGTCACTCGGTATGCGTAGGTTGGCGAACATCGTGAACCCGATTACATCATGATGTAAAAATATAAGGTGTGTTCTGGCGCATCCATATGAACACCACTCGACGGCCATTTTGGATGTCTAACCTATCACCAATCATATCAAAACAGAGCGAATTTTAAAATCGCAAACATATCAAAAATTA
>NW_017136581.1:0-396 GCF_001652005.2 Ceratina calcarata | reverse complement strand
TTCATTAATGTATGATATGTACTATTGATAAGTCTTGAATTAGTAACAGTAGTACCTTACAGGAAAAATAAGCGTGTTACATACAATTGAATGTAATAAAAATTAATATCAACAGTACTTTGAAATGTACCTGTTTCAGACATATCTTGACTATCATTTTTAAAAAATGAACTATCTTCCTCGTTTAAGAAGATATCTGTACTAGTACAGTTCGCATTTGAAACTACCAAAACAAATATCACATTTATAGTATGTACAATGCCCGTAACGTAATTGAAATGTAAGAAAAGAAACATTATTGAAAAGAAACAATATTTTGCATAAGTGAATAATGTATAAGAAATTATTGAATCACTTTCATATTACAAATGTTACTTTGAGTAGTAAACGTTAAAG
>NW_017136580.1:0-396 GCF_001652005.2 Ceratina calcarata | reverse complement strand
TCGAGGTACCTTCGGCTTAATTGCATATAGGTCGACTTGTATACTACATACGCATGAACAACACATGTTTTCTGCTTTAAAGCACGTGAAGGATATGAATTTCAACGGAAACAACACGGAAATCAACCTAGAAAGTTTAATTCTGAGGTGTATTTGAGGATAGGATTAGAGGTCCTTTCGAGGTACCTTCGGCTTAAGAGCATATAAGTCGACTTGAATACTACTTACGCATGAACAACACATGTCTTCTGCTTTAAAACACGTGAACGTTATGAATTTCAACGGAAACAACACGAATATCAACCTGGCAAGTGGAATTCTGCGGTATATTTGAGGATAGAATTAGAGGTCCTTTCGAGGTACCTTCGGCTTAAGCGCACATAGGTCGACTTGTAT
>NW_017136579.1:0-396 GCF_001652005.2 Ceratina calcarata | reverse complement strand
GCATGTATCTGCATAATAATTTATATTCTTGGGGATCCAACTTTTTTTATCAAGACACCAAATCTTCAGTTCACTATTTAATTATTTTATTTCCATAAGGAGAATCATCTTTCTTTTCTTCGGCTTGATCTTCCAACCGAATCACTATACTTTAATTATTGACAGCATATTTGTTCTCATCCTGCCGCTTATGCGAAATCGATACATAATGAGAGATAATAATAGCCGTTAGGTAAAATCTAATAACCCGATCATAAATATTAATCAATGGTTTTTCATGAATATATATTCATATAACACGTCGAAGTAAATCAATAACGTAACGCCGTTGAGTATAATTAATGCACGTGACAAGGGTACATACCATTTATCTATCAGTTCTATTACATTGATAAT
>NW_017136578.1:0-396 GCF_001652005.2 Ceratina calcarata | reverse complement strand
AGGTACAGCGTTTACTTCGAAAAATTTTGCATTGTTTCCCAACGACAGAAAAGTAAATCATGTCTTGACAGCGGTTGCTTCGCCATGGGCAAATGGTCAGATAGAGAGAGTTAACAGATTCTTTAAATCTACTTTGTCAAAGCTGATTGATACTCCATCCACTTGGAAATGCGTTCTAGGACAAGTTCAGTATGTTATTAGTAGTACTTTTCATAAAGCGATAAATAGTACGCCAAGTAAATTGTTATTGAATTATGATCAGCGTCAAAATTCTGATCATGAACTGCGAAAGTTTATTGAACATTTAACACAAGTAGATTTAGATTTAGTACAGGAGCGATTAAAACTGCGAGATTCAACTCAAGTTGCAAACCGTGCGATGTAAGAATACAATAA
>NW_017136577.1:0-396 GCF_001652005.2 Ceratina calcarata | reverse complement strand
TCGTACAGTGCGGAGTATAAAGTAAAAGTGAAAAAGAAGACGTAAAATAGAAAGATAAAAAAATTAGGCAAGTTTGAGATGTGTTGTTCCAATAAAATAATTTTATGTACGTATTATGTATATACACTATATCTTCTAATTTTATGCACACAATAAAAATGAAATACCTGTTTCCTACTTCCACATGTTTTATCTCTCTTATTAAGAATATATATATAGTCGATTCCAAGGTCATCTTTGAATCCCTCGTTAAAAGTTACTGGAGATGCGACCTTTATCATTTTTTTTTTATAGCCTTAATCTCGTCTGTGATAGCGTACTTTGACCTTTTTATTTTTTTTCTAAAACCCCCCGATGGCTCCTAAACCGGCGCATATGTGTAGCCCGGGGTCCCTT
>NW_017136576.1:0-396 GCF_001652005.2 Ceratina calcarata | reverse complement strand
GGCATCCTTTATTGGCCAGTCCTTCTATACTCGTGTCACCGAATTCTGTTGTTATAGTTCTGTCTGATAGTAATTTCTCTATCCATCTTATTACTGTACTATTCACATTGTGATCAAGTAATCCTTTTATAAATATCTCTTTCGGCGTTTGATTAAATGCTCCTTCTATGTCCATAAAACACGCCACCGCGTATTTTCTATTGTAATAGGCGTCTTCGAGGTATCTCGTTATTCCATGCAGTGCAGCTTCTACCGAGTGTCCAACGCGAAAAGCGTATTGTCTGGGAGATAGTGGTCTTTCAACCAACACTGTATCTTTCATATATCTGTCTATTTGTTTTTCCATAGTTTTTAGTAGAAATGATGTCAGGCTTATTGGTCTGAACGCTTTAGGTG
>NW_017136575.1:0-397 GCF_001652005.2 Ceratina calcarata | reverse complement strand
GGTTCCCCACAACTCGCCGTAGAGCCTCTGAACGTCGGCTCCCGCCGGGGGCTCTGTTCGCTCTTGCGTATCAATTTTACTTCCTGCGATCGCCATATCCACAAGCTTTCGAGGGCATTTATTGTACAAATCTTGATATCGAGAGTAACGAAATTTGTTCTGGCGGGTGCGATCGCTTTCTCGTCTGTTAGTGTTGTTGTTTCTCCCGCCAGTTTCCCGAGGTGCCCTTTGTTCCTCGTCCTCGTTGACACCTTCCTTTAGCTTTTCCTCGATTCTCTCGAGGATATTCTCGATATCTAGGGGATCCAGCTGCTCCCTTTGCGCTAGAGTCATGAGGTCGCTCTCTATACTAGAGAGCGGTTCCTCTTCCTCCATCGGGCTCATGTTTATCATTATT
>NW_017136574.1:0-397 GCF_001652005.2 Ceratina calcarata | reverse complement strand
TTCCTATACTAAGGAAACAAGTAATAAATTAATTGTACAAGCGATTGATGCGAGTAAGAGGAGGAGACGTTTGTAATTTGTGTGTATGTACACTTAGATTTATAAGTTTTATATTTTATAATTTTATAATTTCCGGTCGCGGAGTCAAACATCGCGACCGTTTAAACGACCGAGCCGGCAAGAAACTCGGCGCGGTTTTTCTTTGTTATCGCGGTGACTTTCTCGGAACATCAACATAGTTCCGAGAATATTATTATTTCGGCTTATTAATTTGAACCGGAGAGGCGGTTATACGACAACGAGAGTGTTGTAGTCCTTAAAGAAAAAAGAAAGAGGGCTTGAAGACGTACTTGTACATTAAGAGAAAAATATCCTTTTCTGTTTCTAAAAATTTCAT
>NW_017136573.1:0-7568 GCF_001652005.2 Ceratina calcarata | reverse complement strand
GGAAACCCGATTCTCTGTTCCCGGCGGTTTAGTTTAGGGCACCATCCCTAACACGAGGAGTTTTTGCATTTTCTTTCTTGATTCTCATTCAATGTTAATGTTATAATTTGTCGAAGGACAAAGTACGTGGTCTTTTATTCGAATTCGCATACGTTCGCGAAAAAAGATACATGCATCTTATAACTGTATAAGATAGGCTCAGCATTTTATCATTTGCCTCAGGACGATGGGGAAACCGTCATTCTGTCGAGAGCAGTGACAGCCACTGGTGATGATCGATCCACCTTTTCTTTATTGGATCTCGTCTCGCTGACACGTATTGAATGCGCACTTATTACCGACTCTGATGTCCTTCTATATTCGCGTGTATTTATATGTCGTCGCGAAACGGTTCCTCGCGATTGCAAAAACCTACGACCCTACGCGGGGCAAAGGGGGAGAGCAGGTACGACGCTGCATACGATCTCCCCTAGGCCCTAGGCTCTAACGGACAAAGCCTACAGAACGGCCAGCCTGACCATTGACCGTCTCTGGTCAATCTCGCATAAGCCAACGCAACATTTATGTTAACATACGTCACACACGGCGGCGATTTACAGTCAATACAAATGGGTAGAATTACAATATGAGATACAATGTCTACAACTACACTAAATAAAGAACGTCGTAGAATATTTACAATTAACCTAAGCAGTGGAATTATCCGCTGCGTACACGCGAGTGAAAGAGACGGAGTCTTTACTTCGGTCGAATCCAGAACTTCATTTGGTCGGGGCCGACGACTCCCCGAAATGGCATTTGGGTGAGCTGAAAACCTTCAATGTCGCTCACCAGGTATCGGTCGTGTCCGAGAACCGTCTTTACTTCATAGGGTCCCTTAAATTTAGGGATTAGCTTTTTATTCACGCAAGGCGTGGTGTCCACGTTCCGCAACATAACATAATCACCTACTCGATAACTCGTCGCTGGTTTATGTCGCAGAATATACCGCACTTCGTTCGCTTTCTGACTAGCGATTATTCGCTCGCTCGCATTTGCACGCGTCTGATCAAGGTCCCTTTCCGGACTATTTTCTAAGATCTCTCGAATTCGGTCATTGACCTTGCTCGTCTGATTTCGGCCAAACAGGAGCATATTTGGTGTTTCACCGGTGGAGCAACAAACCGTATTATTTAGGGCGAACTCCACCTGATGTAATGCTCGATCCCATTTTTCGGGGGATTCGGACAACTTTGCTAACATCGGGGTCAGCACACGATTGAATCGCTCGATCTGACCGTTAGCGCGAGGAGTCCCGATCGCTACCAACACATGCGCGACGGACTCATTGTCAACGAAATCTTTGAACGTTTTCGACGTAAACGACGTCCCTCTATCAGTGACGACACGCTTCGGACGACTATACGTGCGGAAGTACTCGCGCAGATGCTCGATTGTCTGTTCTGTCTTCGTCGATCGGCATCGAAATAAACGAATATGCTTCGTAAATGCGTCAACGACGGCTAGCACGTATTTGTTGCCGCTTTTGGTCTTTTCTAATGGGCCATAATGATCCAAGTGGATCGTATCGAACGGTAGTGCTCCTTTCGGAATACTGTGAAGGTATCCTTCCAGTTTCCCGCTTAACGGCGCGAACTCAATACATCTCAGGCAGTTGCTGATGTATCGTTTAATCTTTTCCCGCATTTTTGGGAACCAGCACACGCGGGTTAAATTTTCAAGGACTTTATCGACACCAACGTGCCCCAAGTCGTCGTGACTCGTATGTATGACTTTATCCTCCATCTCGCGAGGCACGTAAAACAGTAGCTTATCGTTCTTGACTTTCTTATAAACCAAGCTATCGCGTAGTTCGAACGATTTTTCCTCGGAAGTCTCTAGTCTTTCGCGAATCGCGCGAATGTCCTCATTTTGCTTAATCGCCAGAATTTGGTCAAGGGTGTTACCTTCTAGCACCATCACGCTGTGACATCGGCTCAGCGCGTCAACGTGTCTCATTCGGTTTCCCGATCGATGTTCGATTTCAAAATCATACGTTTGTAAGAACATGGCCCAACGGGGGTTCACGGTTTGTTTTGACAGAGTTAGTCGGAAGCTGTCGCAGTCAGTCAATATTTTAAAGCGCATCCCGGACAAATAAATATGGAACCGTTTGATCGCGTACACTAATTCGCATTCTAATTCGAAGCTATGGTATTTGGACTCCGTAGGGGTCGTGCGGCGGCTAAAGTACGCTACGGGTTGCAATTTGCCACCGTTTTGCTTCTGCAGCAGAATAGCACCGAAGCCGCTCGCGCTCTCGTCACAATGTAATTCGGTTGATAATTTTGGGGAAAAGATCGCTAAAATAGGTTGAGCAACGAGACGGCTCTTAAGCCAGTCAAATGCATGGTGCTCGTCGGGTCCGAACTTAAAATCGTTTGTCTTAACGATGTCATAAAGCGGCTTTGCTACACACGAGAAATTCGGAATGAAACGGCGAAAGTAACTCGCCAGACCGACGAATCGATATACTTGTCGCACGGTGCGAGGTGTCACGTACTGAGCAATCGCATCGACGTGTTCGCTACTGAGGCAGATGCCCTCGGCACTTATCAAGTACCCTAAATAACTGATTTCCGAGTACAGAAACGAGCACTTGTCTAGTCGAAACGTCAATCGGTACGTACGCGCTCGGCGGAACACCTCATTCAAGATCGCGAGATGCTCATCGACACTTTCTGTGGCGATCAGAAGATCGTCGAGGTACAGCAAGACTTTATTCTTCTCGATTAATGGTCTGAAGATCTTGTTCGTAAACCGTTGAAACACACGAGGGGCGTTGGTCAGCCCAAACGGCATCTTTAAATACTCAAATTGGCCCAAGGGCGTTACGAAAGATGTATATTTAATGGAAGGATTGGCCATCGCCACATGATGAAACCCATTCTTCAAATCGAGCTTACTAAAGTGTTGCTTATCCTTCAACCGATCTAAATGATCCTCGATAAGGGGCGTAGGGAAGTTGTCCCTTATCGTAATCTTATTAATCTCGCGATAATCGACGCAAAGTCTAATCTCGCCATTTTTCTTACGTACCAATACGATTGGGCTGGCGTATTCGGAATCACTGGGCCTAATCACCGCTTCGCTTTTCAGTTTTTCTAAAATGTCGCGCAACCGTTCGCGATCTGCAAATGATAGTCATCTCGGACGGGCCGCGATCGGTTGTTCATGTTTCAAGCGAATCTGCATTTCGAATTCGAGCGGTGGCGCGTCGGTAATCGTATCTTGTACATCGGCATACATTGCACGGACTTCTTTCGCCACTTCCGGGTTTACGTCCGGATTTATATCTAAATTCGGAGCGGAGTCGTCGGATTCGGCTCCACAGTCAATATTCATGATTTCGCAGATCGCCTCTGCCGTCGCGTCTTCGGAGGCGCGCTTCAACTCGACTGTTCTACCGATTCTTATGTCCAGCAACGGGTTGGAGATAAAGTCCCTTCCTAAAAGTGCGTCAAAAGTCATTGTATTGTCGGATACTACTAACAAGGTCAAATCCACGTTGACCAATCCGACAGTCGTTTGTCCCCGGAACGAACTCAATACGGTTACTCTTGAGCCGTTTATACCGCGAAGATTAAAATCATTGGTCGACACGGGCGATCGAGAATTGTACGGTACACAACGTTCCTTAATGAGGCTCACCGGCGATCCGGAATCTAATAGAGCGAGGACATTGAAGGTCTTACTCACGCCGTCGTCGTCAGTCGTAATGTATGATAGCGGAAGTTCGTACGGAGAAGCGGCTGGCGCAGACTGCAGCAAGTTTGTAGTAGCTGGTGGAGGCTTCTTTTTCGGGCAGTCTTTGATTCGGTGTTCGGTGCTTCCGCATTCGAAACACGCTCCTCTCTCCCGCCTTGGTCGTGGACAATTTTCTGCCCGATGGTCGGACCTGAAACAATTAAAACAGCGGGGCCGCTGGCTACCAGATAATGTCGCCGATCGCGTCGATGCGCCATCCCTTCGCTCCGCCTGCGTCTTCTCCGTCGACGTCGTCCTCTCGGGTCGCTCCTTACTCCTCGGGGGAAGAGCGATGTTCTGGAAGGCCCTCAACACTTGAGCCTTGGTCGCCAGATCTTGCAATCGTGCCTGGTCGCGGAGGCGCGCATCAGGGACGCCCTCAATCAGGTAATCGACGATTTCAACGTCGTCGATCGATACTCGGTTGGCCAAGATGATTTTATCGTGGAAGTAGTCGGCGAACGATTCATCAACTTGCCACGTTCGTTGTTCGAAGTCTCGGCGTCTCGATAAGGCGCTCGTCCGATGAACATACCGGTCATCTCCTCGAATAGGTCCGCGACTGGCATTCCTAAATATACATCCTTAGAGTGCAGCCATCGCAGAGCTTTTCCTTTCAATCTTGCTCCAATCAAAAGTTTGGTAGCGTCGTCATTTAATTGATTCGTCCTCTGGAGCATCTGTACTTGTTTCTTCCATCTTGGGAAGGAATCATCTGTTCCCGAGAATTCGCTCAGCAAGCAACTGACGGTGTTGACGTCCCAATTTGAATTCGACCTTCGTCTGTCGTAAACAGGCGTCAGGAACGGATCGACCGGGGCCCGCTCCATTCGCATGAGTTGGAGCTCTCTTTCGAGCAATTCTTTTTCGCGTCGCAATAGTTCTACTTCTCGATTCGTGGAGACGGTATGTTCATCACTCACGCGAGATTCATTTCCATCTGCGTCGCCGTCCAGAGCGTGGACGGACGATGTCGTTCCACTTGCCCCATTACACAAAGCCAATTGTGTGGGAATGTAAGGATGTGTGTGGCCACGTGTCGTCAGGCGGCGCGTGGAGGACCCGCGGAGGTCAGCGGAAGCGGATTATCGGCATCCATCCGAGCGGAATCGACATTGTTTAAACAATGTTTCGAGTTCCGCGGATGGTGTCGATGATCAAGGGCCGCCGCGAGCCGTTGGGACTCCACGCGTCCGGTTGGCGGTAGCGGTGGTGGCGTGATAGGACGATTGACGAATGTGTGAAGAATGTGTGAAGAATGTGTGAGGAGTGTGTGGAGGGTGATGTGGCTGAGAGACGCGAGCGAGTTGGGACAGTTAGTGAATAACATCGATTAAAGTTTTTCAAAAACCCAAATCGAGCATAATTCTGATTTATCCCCTGCCGTGGAAAGGTCACTTAAACCCTCCTTTCCCATAATTGGGGGTTCGTCCGGGATACAATCGGAATTTTTGCTTGATCTGTGAGTCGCGAGTATTCTGTGAGACGTGAGTATTCTGTGGGTCGCGAGTATTCTGTGAGTCGCGAGTATTCTGTGAGAAATAAATAGTGTGTCGCGAGAAGATACTGAGAAATTCGAAATGGCATCGAGGTTCGACGAGTTTACGGTGCCACAATTGAAAGAGAAGCTGCGGGATCTGGGGCTCGTGACTACGGGTAGAAGAGCGGAGTTGTTAGCTCGCATGCAGGAGTTTGACCCGTCAGGCGCTTGGGCAGCGGATATGCCAGCGCAGGGGGAGACGAATATTACTCAGCCTTTCGACGAACCTGCTAATGCGTCGGCCGCCCAGCAGGCACAACGGTCGGCGAGTGATTCGAGAGAAATGGAGCTGTGTCGCCGTGAGAAAGATTTAATGGAGCGCGAATTAATGCTGGTACGAAGAGAGTTGGAGATGGTGAGAGGCATGCAAGGGTTGCAAGCGTCGGAGCCTGCATATCAGCGCGCGCGTGAGGGGGAGCCGCGAGTTAACGTAAACGCAATCGCAGAGCTGCTGAGTGTATTCCGTGGTGATGCCACGGAATTTGAGAATTGGGAAAAACAACTGAGACTGTTGAAGAATACGTATCGTTTGGAGGAACAATACGTAAAGGTGTTCCTTGGAATGCGACTGAAGAGGAGAGCATTAGAGTGGATGCATTCGCGGCCGGAACACATAGAGATGTTCGTCGAAGCGCTTTTGGCAGAAATGAGGGGCATGTTTAGCCATCGTCCCAGCAAGGCTGCGTTGCGTCGACAGTTCGAACAGCGAGTTTGGAAAAAGGGTGAGACGTTCCAGGAATACGTGCACGAGAAGGTAATCCTGGGGAATCGTGTGCCCATTCCCGAGGACGAAGTGCTCGAGTACCTCATCGAGGGTATCCCTGATGCTGCACTTCGGGATCAGGCGCGCATCGGACGTTTCGAGTCGAAGGCTGACTTGCTGCAGGCCTTCGAAAAAATCGCGCTTCGGGAGAAGGTGGCTGATTTGCCGCGAAGAAGGGAAAGCGTGAGGACCGAGGACAAGGGTGCTATCAAGAGGCCGGTGCACGAGAGAGGAGAAGGGAAGGAGCAGTCCGGCGAGTCAACGGCGAGGAGTGAGGGGTTGCGGTGTTTCACCTGCGGACAGAGGGACCACATGGCGGCAAGGTGTCCGACGAGGGATGCTGGCCCAAAATGCTTCAGGTGCCGAGAGCGGGGTCACCGTGCAGCAGATTGTCCGAAGCCAGCGGAGGTGTCGGAAAGCAGTGTGGCTGTATCGCAGGTAACGCAGAAGAAATTCAGCAAGAATGTTAAAATTAATAACTGCGACATAACCGCTTTAATAGACACGGGTAGCGATATTTCTCTAATGTGCGCGCGGCAATATATCGAGATAGGTGCGCCTCCGTTAGAGCGTCGGGAAATACGTTTTCGTGGCATCGGTTCCGAAAATAATGTTACATTAGGCGAATTCACGACGCAGATAATCATTGACGATAATTCCTATACAATAATAATTAGGGTAGTATCGGATACGGTTTCCAATAACAATTTATTGATAGGAACAGATTTTTTATCGACGGTAGAGCTGATCGTGAGAAACGGTGATATCATTATTAATCCATTAAAAGAGCGTGTGAATGAAGATCGTAGTATTCCCGAAATCTGGAAAATCGATGTAAGCAGTGTTGAATCAAACGAATTGCAGCTAGACCATATCGTAGATACCGAGTGCCGTGAGACAATCGAAAAGGTAGTCAAAGATTATGTGCCGTCGCGTAATCAAGATTCGGATGTAAAGATGTCATTAATTTTAAAAGATGAGGAGCCTGTATATCAGAGAGCTCGTCGACTCTCACCCGCGGAGCGTGAGTTAGTTAATAAACAAATCGGAGAGTGGTTAGAGGATAAGATAGTGCAGCCGTCGCTCTCGGAGTATGCGAGTCCGATAGTGCTCGTGCGTAAGAAAGATGGGTCTGCGAGAATGTGTGTGAATTACAGATTATTGAACAAGAAAATTGTTCGGGATCGCTATCCGCTCCCCGTAGTGGACGAGCAGTTAGATTCCTTACAAGATGCGAGATATTTCAGTACTTTGGATTTAAAAAATGGAGTTTTCCATGTCGGGGTGGACGAGAGAAGTCGGAAATATACGGCATTCATCGTGCCGGATGGTCACTTCGAATTTCTGAGAGTTCCTTTTGGTTTATGCAATTCCCCTCCTGTTTTTCAGCGATTCATAAACGCAGTCTTCAGAGATCTTATTCTTAGGGGAATTGTATTGATATATATAGACGACATTATTATCCTGGCCAAAGATCCG
>NW_017136572.1:0-397 GCF_001652005.2 Ceratina calcarata | reverse complement strand
CGCCGATTTCTTTTACTCCTCGACCCGATACCCTCAACGCGGGAATCCTCGATATTGATACGAATCGACCCCGAATCCGCAGTACAGAATTAATCGTGCTGCACACCTTTGCACGGAAAGAACCGATACGCGGAACTCCGTGATGTATAATAGCCGAAACAGGAAAGATTGATACGCAATCCTCTGTCACGGAAACAGTTGTTACGCTGAACACTTCTATCCGCGGAATCCTCTAAACGGTATTACTCGTGATGAACACCTCGATCACGGAAATCTCCAAACGGAATGATCGTCTTGCCGAAATCATCCTTCACCTCGGTCGTCGCGAGGTGGGAATGGCGGGGTATCGCTATCTCGCTCGCGCTCAGGTGACACGTCACGCGCGTGTCGTCGTACT
>NW_017136571.1:0-397 GCF_001652005.2 Ceratina calcarata | reverse complement strand
GACAACTGTTACTACGATTTCATTACTTTCTAGTTCTCAATTTGACAAAAATATACTTGTTTTATTTAAATTTAGTTACTGATTTACATGTAATTTAAGGGGCTAGGATAGTCACGTGACTTTTCTGACACGCGTCGGAAATATAGAGTTTTTTCTTTTCGTTACAGAAATGGTATTATCTACAGACACGTGACTGTCTAATGAACGATAGGTGGATCTGCTTACAAAGTCTTGTGGCGAATGTCGGTACGGTAGACATCGACGTTGTCGGCGGAGCCGAGCGTCGCCAGCGCTCTGTCTGATTTTGACGTACCTGAAAGCAGGGGTCTCAGAATTTATCCCTCGGCCGGAAAGTGGAGACGACGCGACCATGGTGGGGACCAATAGTTGGTGGGGG
>NW_017136570.1:0-397 GCF_001652005.2 Ceratina calcarata | reverse complement strand
CTCAGCCGGTCTGTCGGTTCGATTTTAATTCGACGACGTTTGACCGGAGACGTAGATCTCTCGCGATTCTTCTGTTTCCTAATTGATTCTCGAAGGTGTTTCCTTCGGTGAGAATCACTCGATTGTTTTCTGTACTTGGATCGTTGGATCGAGTTCGCTCTCCTTACGAATCCGTACTTTGGAAGTCGGATCTCTTTGCGAGACGTTGTGTAAGGAGCAGCTTCTTTGCGCGGATCGTTACCGCTGATGCCCGCTCTGTAATTATCTATTGTATCCGGTGTATCGGCCTGTCTTATCGTAGATGGTAAAACAGTTTAGTTCGTACGTAGTTTCAGTTGAAATGATTGACACAAACTTTTAGGGAAAAAGTCATCCGGCATAAAAAACCCTGATTTAT
>NW_017136569.1:0-397 GCF_001652005.2 Ceratina calcarata | reverse complement strand
TTCCAGAACCGGACTTGCAACGCCAGTGGAACGTCGTTCCATGAAAGTATTTTAACGTGATTACTGCCGAATCAATATGTTGTAAATATGTATGAATAACTAACTGTTTTAGATCTGTTTTATATGTATATTGAAAAACAATTTTTGAATAAAGCTAGACAAAACCAATTGTGATTAGAATTTCTGTACAATGGCGGGCATTATTTAAACTTTCCTCTACTCCTAAGTTTAAAACCTGAAGAAATAAATACGTCGACTGTTATTATTAACTTTCTTAATTATTATGCACATCCCAAGAATCCCAAAATATGCCCAACATTGATAGAAACGATTTGAAATGAACGCGTTCTCGCTAGAATATCGGTAAGGTAGGCTCGCACCACTGAAATGAGTTGTC
>NW_017136568.1:0-397 GCF_001652005.2 Ceratina calcarata | reverse complement strand
AGCAAAAGCTACTACAAAGTACAGTATTTCCATTAAAACTAATAATAGTAAAAGAGATAATTATCATAATTAATTAAAGAATCTTTGAGACAGCTGAGGAATAAAAATCGTGGAGTAATTAGAAAGCACTTAGCAATTATGGAATCAAATAACAATAATTGTCATTGGACTAGGTCATTATTATAAAATTAATGATTTGATAATGACGAAAAATCTTTGTACATAAAATTACATCGGCTTTACTACTGTTATTCATTAATCATAATTATTAGTCGGTCCGTAATTACAATCGTTAATCTCACTGACGTTGATTAGAATCATTAATTATTAATCGAGTTGTATTTCTCTAATTCTACTTGAAAGATAAATTCATTTCCCTGCTATATAGAATATAATT
>NW_017136567.1:0-397 GCF_001652005.2 Ceratina calcarata | reverse complement strand
GGTAATAGAAGCTCCTACAACTTCCGTTTAAAGCACTTTTCAATATTTTGAGAAATAAAAAATTTTCAATTTTTCCGAGATTTTTCCAAGGGGGTACCCCTTCAAATTTCGCGAAAATTTTCGTTTTTGGCGAATAACTCCTAAACCGTTGGTCCTACGGGAAAATTTCATAGGACCTTTCTTGTAGAGACGAGATCAACAATTTCCATATAAAAGTTCTTCGCTAGCGTCAATAGTTTACAAGTTATTGACGAAAAACGAAAACACATTTTTTTACAAATTACTCGTTAACTATCGACGCTAGCGAAAAAGTTTTATACAGAAATTGTAGATCTCATTGTTCTCTACAAGAAAGGTCCTATGCAATTTTCTCGTAAGTCGAACGGTTTAGGAGTTA
>NW_017136566.1:0-397 GCF_001652005.2 Ceratina calcarata | reverse complement strand
CTATTATTCATTCATGTTCATAATCGAGTTCGAATTATTCGATTCTATCTTATATCATTGTATCACTTGTCCATTTGTCCTGCATAATGAAAATTTTTATATGCGCATATGCGCATGTCAAATGGATCGGGAATCGTTCTAGCTGTGCGAATAAGTACACATTACTGTTTTTTAAGAAAGAAAGAAGTAGAAGAAATCTTAACTTACGTTTTATTATTTAAATCGATATCGTAAAAATTAAAGAAGCTAAAAATCTGCAGTCTAGATATTTGTTCCTTGTTCAGTGGAGTTTGTCACCAAATTCTGTTGTGAAGTTCAAGAAATTTTTTCATTTCTACGTTACGTTTGTATTTTAATATGTCGATGTGTAAATGTGTGCGCAAATAATATTATAAAT
>NW_017136565.1:0-397 GCF_001652005.2 Ceratina calcarata | reverse complement strand
ATCTTGCTTTATTATAATCATGCGATTTTATAGTATTCTTTAACGCTCTCTCTCTGTCTAACTTTAAATCATGTTCTGTCTTCTCCTGTTTCAACTCGATGGGCAGTATTGTGACATCTCTGCCTTCTAATAAATGTTTTGGCGCAAAACCTGTTATCGTGTGTTCTGTCTCATTATACTTTTTGAGATACGTATGCGCTACTGTAGTCCAAGCTACTTTTTCCTGTTTTTCGTTTATTTCGCATCTTATCTTGTTCACCAGCGTTTGATTTAACCTTTCGTTTATCCCATTTGAAAAGGGAGCGTTAACTGCCGTGAAAATCAATGGTATGTTCCTATCCTATAGGTATTTCTTAAATTCTCTTGAATTTATTCCCGGATATTGATCCGAAAGAAT
>NW_017136564.1:0-397 GCF_001652005.2 Ceratina calcarata | reverse complement strand
GTTCTCACCACGTCGCGCGCCTTCGATCACTGTGTCTACATATACAACAACAATCAAACGTAGACCGACGTGCCGAAAGTTCGACGAGTCGCACACACACGTCTTTCCGAAGTGCGTTTCAGTTTGTTCCGATCCAGGTTACCCGAATCTACGCGCTAGGCGCATGTGTCTCGTCCCAAAATTCAGACACGTTAGATCGGAGAGCGCGCGAGAACGATCGGTTTTGGCGAAGGTGAATCGCGCTCCCTTCTTGTTCGGGCGATGCACGGCTTCGCGTCGTTCAATCCCGACCGACGCGAGGCTGCTCCGATACCTGGATCGACGTGAAAGAGACTCTGGTCTCTCGATCAAAGGCTAACGCGAGATGACGCGAGGGACGACGAGAGAACAACGGCGG
>NW_017136563.1:0-397 GCF_001652005.2 Ceratina calcarata | reverse complement strand
GTATAATTATCAGAAATTTTTTGTAATTAATATTCTTCTATTTTCATCGTCTATCTATCGGCTGGCGAACCGCGTCGAGCGAGCGTGAAACGAACCGCCCACGCAGCTTTCTCGCTGCCATGAGGCACGCAGGAAAATACAGACGAATCCGATGGAAATCGGTGAGTCGATCGATCGGAGGTTGTCGAGTATCCTTAACGGAACGTACACGTTCTCACGGAATAACGTTATTAACCTAGAAAGGGCGAGTTTATTCCGAAAATATCTTCGCCGCGTCGCGTGAAGAAAAGTTTCGAGGCTGTTCAATTGATCGTTTAAAGAGCACGTAACCGAAATCGTTATAGGAAAATTTTTTTAGCAAAGTTAAAACGATCGTTATCAGATTTCTTTTTTTTTT
>NW_017136562.1:4874-6764 GCF_001652005.2 Ceratina calcarata | reverse complement strand
TGCTTTATCGTTTTGGACGAAAGGAGGTCATGTATTCTGACATTGGGGCGACTATACCCCTTGAATTTCTCGTTGAACGCAATCAAGAGTAGTTTCTTCTTTCGTCCATACTGAGATCTTGGTTCCTGAACGCCCCGTTTTAATAGCTTGATATCTTTGTTGTTTGTCGATGTTGTCCTGTCGTTTGGATATCGAATACGTAACCACAAGCCGAACAACTGTAGCCCTTCCGCGTTTCCGCGGCAGCGCCAGCTCCGCTGCATTTGGGGAGATAGCACCGGCAGCTATGTAGCTTGTCAAAGGTACATTTTGCGCATCTCCGTTTAATTTTCTAGAGGTGTGATATACTTTCTTCACATGCCGGGCATACTCGTTTTCCCGCAGGAACCCAAAATCTCCGTTTAATGGCAGAGCCAAATCGACAACCAATTCGTGTCCATGATTGCCAGAATCGTTAGTAATATTTGTCTCAACAACGGGCATGTCCGCCACAGATGCCCTAAGGCCGGGAGCACCTGTGTCCGAGGCTTCATCTCTGGTAGCCCTTTGTATGCTAGTTTTTGATCGACCGTTATATAATCTGATCCGCATCCAACTCGTTATCCGGGGAATGCCAAGTCGTCAACGTATAAGCCATGAAGATAAGATGGTGGGGCGCGTTCCCCGAATGCTTTCCCCAAGAACACTTGGTCTAAAATTTGTTATTAAGGTCATAAGCCCTTGTGCACTAAGTGCACGATTTTGTTAAAAGGGAACAATAACTCCTTCCCTTTCTCTACGCTCTGATAGAGTGTTAATACTTTATCACAGTGCATTTGACAGACAAGCCCCATCACCCTAACTAGGAAGGGTGTGGTCGCTGCTCCTCAAGTTATGATCCTGGGCACGTGGTCGCTCGTCTGCCCTTCCGATTAGCGGCGTCGTTGGCTTCGATCACGATCGATGTAAAGATTTAATGAAATGAATAAATGCGTACGTTAGATTCGTACGCTTTTTAATTGCTCATTTGAACAATCGTGCAGCGGACTGTATTATTCGGAGGTTTTTGCTCTCTGCTTCGGTCCTTCGAATTATTCCGAAATGGGACCGGTAGAATTCACGTGGACTGCTCAACGAAGCGCAACGTCACGCCCAAAACTGACCTCCAATTGCACCTTGCAAGGGTAGAGGTTCAGAGACGTGAACCTCAAGCCTCGGCCCTATGTTAAGCAGAAGCAACTTATGTGCCAGACCGAGACTCGAAGTGGTGAGCTGCAGTTGTCGTACCACAACTGCCGAACCGTCGTAACGGAGGGTATCGTCTCAGTGACTCTGTGTAAAATAATAAAATAAAATAATAAAATATAAAATAATAAAATACAAAGAATAATAATAGATAATAAGATTCCTGAATTGCTTAAATGAACACTTTTTTTTGGGACTATTGAAATTGATTTTCATGAACATGTTATAGCCCTGTGAAAGTGCTAGATTCCTTGATATTTGTCACTTTTTTGCAATGCGCGCTTGGCAACAGCCAGCGAGCATCGAATTGTGATGACTTATCAGTTCGACACCTCAGGCCATTGGACTGATATGCGTTCGAAATGCGGCGCGTGTCAAAATGACGACTAAGCGTTTCGACGTACTAAGGTATTTCGAAATACATATGAAGACCAGGACACGTGGAAATCATTAAAGGTGAATGGACTGCTGACTTTTAGCATTTAGGCTATAAAGTCTGGCCGTCGGGGCCCGCGCTTCAGTTTTGATTCTCGTCTCTTAGCCCGCGACTCTGTCCGAGTCCTCATCGGTTTCAAAGCATCGTTCAGCTGCTTCCCTGAATCAAAAGGATTCTTAAACGGCTTACCCGAGGGACGAACGCATTGCCTAGAAACTGCTGGGAACTCG
>NW_017136562.1:0-3145 GCF_001652005.2 Ceratina calcarata | reverse complement strand
TGTTTCCTGAACTTTTAATAGATTATCATGGTATTTTATTAACCACCGAGAATAGTTTGCTTGATTAAACATAAAAAATAAGTTGGCCATTTTCGGAATGACTTCTTTAAAAAGTTCGAAATCACCGATGCGGATGCTGCGAGTAAATATTAGGTAGTAGTCGACAAAATTAATATACATAGCGTAATACTGCGGCGTTTTTCCGAAGTCTCTAAAAGCGTTAGTTACAATGGCTGGTCCAGATATTATTTGCGTAGGTGCTGGGAAAGAGTCTCAAGAAGTTCTAAAGGTATCAAAACATTTTTATTACATATAAATAAATATATAATATTTGTTTATTAATTTACATATGTTTGCGTTGTAGAGAATAGAAAGAGAAGCAACGTACACTTACCAAACGTTAACCGTGCCTGAGGACGACGCAGCCAACGTGCTCTACGTGAAAGGTACCCTGATTCATCGATCAGAAGAGGAGATCCCACAGTCTAGCAAAGTTTTCGCAGAGAAAATCGAATTTCCTACCAGATCTTTGTGCATGTCCGAATTAGCGAAAGTCAGTTCTGGCCTGACTTCTTGTTGCTTGTTGGTGCGTAGACCGCGACATATTCGCAATATTTAAATCAGCAGATGGCGTGACTAGCAAGATTAAATTGCCAGAATCGTGAAAAGAACAGTTCAAGTATTTCTGTTTAGAAATATTATCGAGATGCTGTGGAAGAAACTGTAACATTGCAAATAATGCAATTCTTTATTCGAGTCTCTTATTTCGGGTTAAGGAATACAGCTTGAAATACGAGACTCAAATTGTCTCTTGCGAACTGAGACTGTGCACTGATATTCATAAATTAAGGCTTTAAAGTGACTCGTATTTAAATCGAGTCTCTTAAGCCATTAATCTTCATCTTCTATCTGTAGATTATTATTAGACTGCGGATCTTCATATAAACTAAGATTTATAATACAAGTTTAAAAGACCTGTTTCAGATGAGCATTTATTTAATCGTTTAAGCATTGAAATGTGCATTTAGCTTTGGATATTCTGTACTGTCTTATACATTACATGCTGCATTTATCATTTGTGCACATTGCATTTTCATATAATTGTATAAAATCCGCTGTCTAATTATCAAATGAAAAGTTTAAGTATTTCTAATTGCTGTGCAAGAATCTATCACATTGCACAGTCTGCAGTTGTTTACTCGAGTCGCTTATTTCGGGTTCAGGAATACAGCTTGAAATATGAGACTCAAATTGTCTCTTATGAGCAGAGCAATAAGGCAAGAGTGACTCGTATTAATGTTAAATTCGAGACTCTCAAGTAACTATTCTGGTTTCGAATCCCATTTTTTGGTAATTTTTTAAGATAATTAATCTTTAGATCGCCAAAAAGCCGAATTATCGACTTTATACTCTATTTCACGAGTGACTAGGAGTCGACACGGTTCAGTTTTTGGCATTAGTGAGGAAAACAGTTGAATCCAGAGTGGGACTTAAAAGCTACAAAGAGGAAGCTTGCAACCCCTGGTCTGAATNAAGCAATTGTCAGTATTCCGATACCTTCGAATGCATTTGCTACTAGTCTATAAAACGTGTTCACCTATTCGATTAACACTCATCTAGAATTCAATTATAGTGACTCCTACATTAATATTTTGACACGTCTCAAAACGGAATAACTTTTTTAATATTCGACCAAACAACTTAATGTTAAATAGGCTCTCAAAATATTTAAATTAAGAAGTTTTCTAATCAATAATTCAAGGAAAGATAAGTTTAGTATTAAAGAGTCCTATTTTTAAGAGGAGACTTGAATTTCTCTTAAAAAGCACTAATTTTGAGAAGGGGTTTTAAAAGAATTAGGGGGGCAGGCGAAATTTTTAATGCTTATGGCCCCCATTCGTCTTAATCCGCCGCTGCGAGTCCATATTCTGGTGTTACCAAGTTTTTTTATGAGACGATGTGTAAAGGTCAATGAAGGTCAACTTGAATTTAAGTGGAACGAAGTATATTGTGGATTTATGAAGAGTTATACGCATGTACAAAGTGTCATCAAAATTTATTAACATTACTAGGAGATATAAGTAACTAGAAATTTCAAAAATCGCAGTTTTCACGACTTCCAGTGCGCAACTTAAAAACACTGAAGAATTTTTGTGTAACTTTCTTATACATTCACCGACTTTGATGAAATTTTACACATGCATATAACTTACATCTCCAAATGGTTCGAAATTTTTATTGGAGACCTTAATAAAAAAGCTAAAAACCATACCTCTTTTTTTTAGATTCTGGTGATTTTCAATTTTTTGTTACATGTAGTAAATTAAGTCTCTTATCCCAAAGAAACTCAAATTGTTTAACCCAATATTAAAAACAGTTATTCTATTTTGAAATGTCTGTTAATATTAATAAGCGTCACTGTATATGCTAAAAGTTATTAATACATAAAAAGCACTGATAGTTAAGAGTTAACGTGCTGATTCACATTATAGGAAAGTTGCGCGATTAAGAGTCTACTGAGTATAAAACGGAAACAAACCTTCTCTATAAGAACAAACTTCATATAATTAAATCTATGTATTGCAATCAACTTGGACATTTTCAGCAGATTTATAATAATTAGACTGCGGATTTGATGCACTTATGATAAGATTTAACATGAAGAAAATACAAACATAATGCACTTAATGTATACTAATATTGAGAATATGGAAAATTGCAATATTTATACTCGTATTTCCGAGAGTCTAGGACCGGGCACAGTTCAATGCTTTACCGTGTATACTGAATCGTGTGGAGGTACAAAAGTGCATAAAATAGCAACAGTTGAAAAGATTGAAACACATTTTTACTAAATTCTTGAAATTTATACTGTAAAAGTTTTGTTTTGCATAAAAATCCGCAGTCTAGTAATAAGAACTCGTTACAGACACACGACGACATTGACGTACGATTTACGTCGACCTGAAACTTGACTATACTTGAGTTCCCGAGTGACTAGGAGCCGGAACGGTTCAGTCGTTCTGCGCATCTCCCACCCATATTTACCAGTTCCCAATACAAGCGTGTCCTTATTGTCCTACCGTGTATAATGAACCGTAGTCGGTGAGGCGGCATGGTGGGAGGTCCGAGACGTTCGCTGCGG
>NW_017136561.1:0-397 GCF_001652005.2 Ceratina calcarata | reverse complement strand
ATCCGACCATCCCAGCGTCGAAACGGCGAACTTTTGGAAAAAAAATTTCGTTTTTTGTCAATAACTCCCAAACGGATGGACTTAGGGGAAACTTTTAAATGACCATTTTGTAGAGGACGACAAGGTCTACAACCTGAGTCTAACAAAAATGCCCTAACGTCAATAGTTAGCGAATAATTTGCAAAAAACTGTTATTTCGTTTTTCGTCAATAACTCGTTAAATATTAATGCTAGAGAAAAACTTTTTTACAGAAATTGTAGGTCTCATCGTCCTCTACAAAATGACCCCATAAATCTTCTCCTAAGTCCATCCGTTTGGGAGTTATTGGCAAAAAACGAAAAGTTCGCAAAATCTGAAGGGGTTTGGAAAAATCTCGAAAAAATTAAAAAAAATTTT
>NW_017136560.1:0-397 GCF_001652005.2 Ceratina calcarata | reverse complement strand
ATTTTTTGCTCGAATCCCATGGGTGCTAATTCTTCTCCTTTCATCTGTTTCAAGCGTGTTCGATACGTACAATTTTAATTTATGCGAAATAAAGTGAGGAACAGTTGAAAATGACTAAATTCGACACGATTTCGCCTAAATATCAAGAAATTCCTTCTTTCCTGGTCAAACTTCATTGGTTTTTCGTACTAAATCTTCTCCTTTCATCTGTTTCAAGCATGTCTGATACATACAGCTAGTAACAGTAAAACTGAGACAGCTACGTCACGTGTTAACCTCCCCTAGGGAGACAAAATTCAAAATGAGTAATAAGTCAACGTCTTACTTTTTCGATGCTCGATTTCGCATTGATATTGTTGGATTTTAACATAATTTAGACGCGTCAAAATAAAAATAA
>NW_017136559.1:0-397 GCF_001652005.2 Ceratina calcarata | reverse complement strand
TCAGATTACGTTAAACTTGCTGGATAAAGCTTTTGGAAAGACGTGAATAAATTCATAAACATAAGAGTAAAAAAAATGTATTAAAGATTTCGTTCCTACATATTTTACGTCTTATGAAAAACTGACGCTATTTATATGTATAATGTATGTATGATGTCGTATCGATTGTCAAGAAATACAAGGAATTACCATTTGGAATTTTAAATAAAAAATTTATTGTTCGACCGCAATGCGGTCAAACTCCAATCACCGTATGCAAGTTAAAGGTAGAAGTATTAATCAATATCAATGCTATCGCTTTGTGCAAGCGTCCTCGACACTGATTGTGAGTGCTTGCGGGTTAATGTCGATGGCTGTAAGCAGATCGAAAACAACAATAATTAAATTCTATTTCACT
>NW_017136558.1:0-397 GCF_001652005.2 Ceratina calcarata | reverse complement strand
ATCTAATTGAATTGTTGCAATTTTTCAATGTTTTCGTTTTAAACCGAGCCCGGTCTAAAGTCAGAGCAAATAGATTTCAATCGGAACAATTGACTTGTGCTTCTACTCCAAGCGAATGCGCACATGGGTACAGCCATCGTTTCAATAGGAATTTTATTCGTTCTGATAAACTCGAAATCGTGTCGCGGCGTGTCGCGTCGCATCGGGAAAATTAATTCCGCCTCGTGGAAGGTTACCAAGTTGTCTACCTGTTGCACTCACGGACGAGACGTGGTTCCTGATCGTTTTTGGTGAAAACCTAGGGGTGTGAGGTTGAGAAAAGAGGGAGAGTAAAGATAGTAAGACAGAGACAGATACTACACACGTATACTCCCCATTACGGGTCCTAAACGATACT
>NW_017136557.1:0-397 GCF_001652005.2 Ceratina calcarata | reverse complement strand
CTATAGCCAGGTGGCAAGGTGACGAATCGTTTTCGTCATTGGGGAGATAATGGAAAAATCATTAAACACGAAAGGAGATCGAAGAAACAAGAGCCTCGTTCAACTTGGTTCGTAAGGAATTTTGGTCTAATGGGACGAGTCAGATCTCGGATTAGATCTATTTGGGGGAACGAATGCTTGCAACGAGACTTTATGTGTTTCTATAGAAAATTCAAGTGTACATCGCGAATACGAAGATTTTTATTAATAGTTCGCAGAGAGTTAATTGTAAGACGAAAGCTTCGCCTTATCTTCCTGAAATTATCTCGCTATTTTTATTACTTGTCCACCGACTCGGCTGGTACCTTGCATTGAATTCATACTTTGTGATATAAAACTTTATTATTAATATAAATCT
>NW_017136556.1:0-397 GCF_001652005.2 Ceratina calcarata | reverse complement strand
ATTTCATATCAATTTCAAGTAATTAGTAACAAGTAATTATACAACATTTGCAAAAACTTTATCTAAGACATCGCCTTTCAATACAGTTATTTATAAAACCATCAAGTTCTATGAAATTTGCGTCTCGCAGAGTTCGGAAGATTTTTCAGCCAAATCCTCTTATTCGAAGAAGCCTATCGACGCGACAAACTGAGTGCCATTTTTTTTCCCTCGGATCTCGGTACTTGAAGAAGCGGGAGGATTTAGTGCGCCGTTGGCAAGAAAATAATCTAGCATTTCACGCTGTTGCCCTTTCATCAACATCAAAGTTTGTACAATGTCGTGACAACGATGAAGCTAAGCTCATTTTTAGAATTTTGGTAGACGTCTACGCGAAATTCTTACGTAGGATATACAA
>NW_017136555.1:0-397 GCF_001652005.2 Ceratina calcarata | reverse complement strand
GTTTGCAAATATTTAAGAACACTTTCTCGCCATTTTTCGTTAAAAATTTAATTTCTTTAAACGATATCATTCATGTTTTACTTTCCACCAGTGTAATTATTATCGTACAGTGAAGAGATGCGAGGAACAACATTATATGAAATCTCTTCTGCAATATCCTCGTACAGAAAATATTCATGGAAACGTTTCAAGCTGGAAGGTAGGAAGTGCGAAAAAAGGGGGAGATAAAACAGCTCTGAGAGAATGCAACGAGTTGGATTACACGAAGGAAGTCGTATTAGCCGACACTCTCGCGCAGATAGGGCACGCGAGGAAGGCCAAGGACACCGAGACCCTGGTTGATCCACGCACTAACTTCTTGATGGAGACCCCCAAAAAGTTTTACGAGTCTGTCCCT
>NW_017136554.1:0-397 GCF_001652005.2 Ceratina calcarata | reverse complement strand
GTGTAGACCAATAGGAGTCACTGTAACTAGTGAAAAATGGATATACAGAAGTGAAGAATATATGGAAAGTTTCATATTATTAACAGAGACTTCAGTAAACGAGTTAGAAATCATATCCTTTACTATTTTATTTACAATTCCATAGTAAGTAATTTCTTTCAATTTTTTATTACACGTTATATAACAAACCAGGCATCCTGACATTTCAAAGAAAATGTAGTTGTTTCATCCAATGTTAAAAAAGTTCTTCTATTTTTAAGTATGTATGTCAGTGGCAGTCACTGTAACTAGTAAAAATTAGGTACAAAGAAATGAAGACTATATGAGATATTTTTTATTTTTATTAGAAATCTTAATAAAAAAAAGTTAAAAATTATGACTTTTACTTTTTTTTGTT
>NW_017136553.1:0-397 GCF_001652005.2 Ceratina calcarata | reverse complement strand
CATCCAGCGTTTCCAATTTCATGAATAAGGACTTATTGTTCATAGTTAGTTTCACAAGTTTCATCCCCCGCATCGATATGGATTCCACACATAATTCTTCAATCCATAGCGAAGGAGCAGCTGATTCTAAATTATGTCTCCAAGCATCACGTTGATGCATTAGTTCCCGCCATGTGGAAACAGGTAGTACAAGCTCATTTCCACGATTGTCCCCAAGAACAGGTTCTACGGATGATGTATAGCCCACACAGATTCCTGTGTCCAAATATTTATACGATGTTGCTGTTAAGGCATATCTCCTTCCCAGAATGCGCGATGCTTTTTCAATTTGTCTGAAGGAAGCAAAAAAATTTAGTAGAATAAATAGGCGTTCGAAGAAATTGTGCAAAACATATTT
>NW_017136552.1:8852-9902 GCF_001652005.2 Ceratina calcarata | reverse complement strand
AAAAACTTGAGCGACTTTATGAACAAAATGAAAAATTAATACGAATTATGAAAAAGAGACACAAACAAAAGTATGGTAATTTTAAATTTAGAATTAAAAAGTTAGTATATCTTAAATAGGTCGTGAGAGAAATGATATTATCTGACTCTTATATGATTATGAACATATATATATTTATATAATATTAAGATACACACTTGAATAGAAAAAGTACTTAATGAATAACATAATATATATGAAAGTAAATTTTAATCAAGTTATAAAACTACGCATTATGGCAGAGAGGATCCCGATCACGTAGACACCAACGGAACATACGTCATAGTATATATTGCCAACATTGGAAGTACTAACAAAATCCTTTTTATTTCAATATTCTTTATCTACAATCAATAGAAGAAAGTGTTAAGCCACTAAAGAGTATTTTTTTTGTAATAATATTGACTATCTCTAATATCACTGCAATTATCAGTAATTGAATGTCCCTTCTATTATAATTGGGAATTCAATCGCCTTATCGAGTTTGTGCTTCGCAAACAGAATTGGCACTCAGGATTCCAGCATTTGCGTTTCGATTAATATCGTAGCGTTACGAGGACAGGTTCGAGTGTTTCACATATTTTCTATTCTACCTAATAAATCTAAATTCGTTATTGCGAATATAACTGTGCTCTCTCTCTTTCCTTGTTCATTGATCGAAAGCTCGGCTCGAAGTTTGCGAGTTCTGAGTGGATTTTGATGAAGCCAAGAGCAAACGTTCTTCCATCTCGCGTGACAAATGGCCTCGCGAGGATTTTCAACTGGCAAGAACCGTTCTCGCTCAGGCTAGACGCTCGAAAATAGAGCACCCCCATGGTTCATGGCCATAGATTCGGCTGACTATCCGTCCACAGATAATTTATCACGCGAGCACGGTCGATATTCAATGGAACTACCCCAGCGTCGACAGAGATCGGTACCTTTCACATTTTTCCTCATGCTAATCTCATTGCTGATCGTCAACGTACTTTAAAGTCAGGTTTATTTTATTTCAAGAAAATTTCTAAAATT
>NW_017136552.1:3652-6234 GCF_001652005.2 Ceratina calcarata | reverse complement strand
CACTTGGTGTCATCGATGCCTCTTCTTCCTCCTCGGCTACTTTGGATTTGGATTCTTTCTCTAGTGTCTTCTGTGTAAGGCCCTCTTTCATCTTGCGCACCTTCGAACACCTTTGCCTTGTCACGTTTATTCTCGCACCCTTCACTGGTCTTCATCATCTCTCTTCCTTCGTACGATCGTTGTTAATCAGTTTTTCAAACGGAAGTCCATCATCTTTGCTTTGCCAGGCTTCATCTTTCGTACACCTTAGCCTAATCACATGTTCGCATTTATTTTTGCACTTGTCTCTTCCTCTCTATGCTCATCGTTAGTCAGTTTTTGGATGGAAGTCCATCTTCGTGCACCATTTCTTGTCTCTCTGAGACCCGCACAGCTTTGTCTGGGATCCTTTGTTACTCTGCACTCATTGTCCCATCGGTCACCGTATTTCCTGATCTTACGCGGATTGTTCTCCACCGACGAATTCCAACGAGCAGTCCAATTCCGTGGGTTTCCGTACTGGTTAATGCCAAGAGTCGTACCCGTTCGTCTTTCTCCCCCGTCTTTGGCTTAGATGCGTTAAAGGTGCCCGGAATTTAAAGGGAGATTTGTACAGAATTTTGTTCTCTGATTAAAATTCGCATTTTCATTTCTTCAATGTGAGATGAAGAGTTCTATTTTTAACAACTGATTATTATTCGCATTTTCATTTCTTCAATGTGAGATGAAGAGTTCTATTTTTAACAACTGATTATTATTCGCATTTTCATTTCTTCAATGTGAGATGAAGAGTTCTATTTTTAACAACTGATTATTATTCGCATTTTCATTTCTTCAATGTGAGATGAAGAGTTCTATTTTTAACAACTGATTATTATTCGCATTTTCATTTCTTCAATGTGAGATGAAGAGTTCTATTTTTAACAACTGATTATTATTCGCATTTTCATTTCTTCAATGTGAGATGAAGAGTTCTATTTTTAACAACTGATTATTATTCGCATTTTCATTTCTTCAATGTGAGATGAAGAGTTCTATTTTTAACAACTGATTATTATTCGCATTTTCATTTCTTCAATGTGAGATGAAGAGTTCTATTTTTAACAACTGATTATTCTGTATTTAGTCAGACCAACTGTTCAAGTGTCCTTCGAATTAAAATCGTTAACATAGTGACAATACATCTCTTGATTAATTCGCACGTAAGAATAATTGCAAGATGAATAGTTTGCGATAGAAATTGAATTGAAATTTACTTACATAAAAGTAAAATAAATATTCACATACATTCTGATTGACGAATGGAATCGATGGTACCAAATCCGTTTGCAACGAGATAAAAAAAGAGACAGTATAGGACGAAAGAATGTTATGTAAATGGAGAGGCTGCCGGAAGTCGTCTGGTCTGATTAACTATTCATCGACGTTTCGAGGCGGGAACTGTCCCGGCCGAAGAGCTCGCACTCCCGGCAGATCGCGCGGCTAAAGTGAATTACAAGCGTCGTCGTGTGCCCACCGTCGTCGTCGTCGTCGTCGTCGTCGTCGTCGTCGTCGTCGGTGCTTCAACACGCTTTTCACCGGTCGGGCGCGTATTTTACACGCCGGACAATCCCCTCGAGTCACGCCGGTTGATCTATGTGTTTGCCCGGAGGAAATTAAGTTATGTCATTATCGTGCACCGTCGTAGCAACCCCGTGTCGCTGTTTTGGCGCCAAGAAGTTTCGCGACTCAAACGAGAAACGACGCCTAATGTTTTTCCCCCGTTTCTCGTTACCCTGCGTGCATGGATCGATAATATTCTTCGACAGAGTCTTCTGTGTTTTAATTTCTATACACGAAATCGTTTCGAGTTTGTTCGAGACGAAAATTTATATATTTTTGTTATTTTTATAAATTTAATTAAAATTCGATTTTAACTGTTTCAGGCTTGGGAAGTGAGGGAGCGAACGAAGCGTAGGCGGTAGCTCATACGGGGTGAGTTTTTGCTTTTTTAATACGATCGAACGGTTTGGCAGATGTTTTTATCGGTGGAAAATCTGGGGAAATGTTGATTAACGAAATACGCGTGAAACGAGATATACCATTTTCCCGGTTACGCTGAAAGAAACCCGATTGAATTACGAGGAAGTACGTGTAATTGAAAAACGAGGATCGCAGCAATTTGCCTCTGTGATCGTTAATTAAACCCGTGTGCCTCGGAGCTCCGATTCACGAAAGGCCTCCGCTGCCTGTCTCTCTGGCAATCTTCGGAGATTGCAAATGAGTGCCAGTTGCAACCATGCCAGAGACACGTATCTCTTTAATTGTTAATTACACGCCGGTTTCGCACTCTTCCTCGCTCGCGCTGATCCCTTCCGATAAGACCGATTAACGTCTGCATTGTTTCACCAGAGGTTTTCCATTTTTTTCTCTTTTCTTACTCCTTCAACGAAGACCTCAAGAGTCTTTATCTTTTTTTTTAGATAAAAGACGGTACGTCTTAATTATACGCAATTAGTATTTAATAAACATAATTTAATATAACTGTAATCTATCCTAATCGGGAGGATGTACATGCTTTGGTTTTATTAAACTTTACAATCTTCTCTATGTTTTTGCATACT
>NW_017136552.1:0-1697 GCF_001652005.2 Ceratina calcarata | reverse complement strand
AAAAAAAAATCATTTCTTATTATAGTTAAATATGAGACGCGTTTGTGTGACACGATATGGTCCAATTTGTCGCAAGACGGAACATAGCGTACTAGTTTCGGCGCGAGAGTGAAACAGGGTTTCCCGTTTCTTTTCTCGTGATTCAGGAGGCGAATCACGGTGCGTGACTGTGAATCCTAGCGCGGGTTTCAACCATGAAACAACAGCCGAGGCTGACTCCCTTGTTTTACGAGTTCGCTTCGTTCTCCGGCTCGCCTTGCCGTTTCTTCATTCTCTTAACAATCCGTTATTTTAAACACGCTCACGAAGAATATTAGGTCGTTCAATAAACCTCCAGCAAGATTTAAGTTTGGTTCGAACTTTTAGAATTAGGAGGAGGAGGAAGGAGAAGATTTAGTATTGCTCGTCTTTTAGGAAAATTTATAATATCAGTTTGTAGAAATATATGAGTCGTTTCTGTTTGACGAATTTAATTTATTTACATTTATTAACAATTAGTTTACAAAAATTGTGAATACAAAACAGAAATAATAGAAAATAAGATCTGTCTTTCACGTTCGAAAATTCTTGGGTAAACTCATTGTGTTCGATTTCTTATTCTCTTCCCTTCAACGTTCGAGTTGAGCTCCTTTTGTTTCGATGCTTAAGCAATCAGACAGTTGAATCGGTTCGATCGTGTTTGTTTCTTGAGACAACCCGCGGCGTTTATTCACGTACATACGAGGGAATCATCCCGGTAATGAAGCTTGCCCGAAGTAATTTGAATGTGAAAGGAAAAACATCGGATGGTTAACACAATTCCGATTCTCGAGGCCCCGAATATTCAGCGAGGCCAACGTCTGCACGTACACATGTTCGCCGTTAACGAGGTTCTTTGATCGTGGATTCGTGTCACAGATTTGTCCGTCGAATATTTTCCAACAAACGAGCGGAAACACCGACTTCCTTCTCTACTTTTTCAACGTCCAACAGTTACACTTTATTCCCCGTCGTACGTTGGTATTAGGAGCCCAATCATGTCTCCTGTTTAATTGGATTATAAAAATTAAACTACGTTTGCTTATGCAATATTCTATTTAATTCTATTTGTATAAATCTAGTGAATAGAGAACTCTATTTTATTACTCGATGCATTTGCTTATTTTATTCTGCTTTTCTTTGACTAAATGCAATCTTGCTGTTGCTCATGTTCGTCGAATTTATGATTCAGTAAATTGCTTGCAAGAAGATTCATATATTGATGTTTCTTGGTTTGGTAGAAAGTAATTTCTGTTTTTGTAATGCATTGAATATATGAAAATTGAAATTACGTTCTTGTCAATAGAAATCGAATCATGTCTTGAACAATTGAAGTATAAAAATTATACCACGTTTGCATATGAAATATTCTTGCATATGAATTCTTTTTTGTATGAATCTTGCGAATAGGGAAATGTACTTTATTACTCGATGCATTTGCTTATTTCATTCTGCTTTTCATCATATATTGATGTTCTTTGGTTTGGTAGAAAGTAATTTCTGTTTTTGTAATGCTTTTGATATGTGAAAATTGAAATTACGTTCTTGCCAGTTCAATACAAGTTGAATCATGTTCTGGTTAAATGAATTATAAAAATCACACTACATTTGCTTTTACATATGCAATATCCTATTCAGTTCTATTTATATGAATCTTGTGAATAGAGAAATGTACTTGT
>NW_017136551.1:0-397 GCF_001652005.2 Ceratina calcarata | reverse complement strand
TGGTATAGTTGGAAACAAGCAGTGGAAGATTATCTGCATGCAAAGGAAAATGAGCAATTACTGAAAGTTTGGATAAATACCACGCTGGGAGAAACCTGGGTAGATAAAGGAGAAGTACCAGACTGGAAGCAACTATTTGAGCGTCGAGAAAATTTTCCGATAGGCATGGTGCCAAAAAGTGGAAAAATAGTGTTAACGGCAGGGGTTGATGTACAAAAAGATCGTTTAGAGGCAGAAATTGTAGCATGGGGAAGAAACCGAGAAAGTTGGTCAATAGACTACCAGGTATTTGAAGGAGATCCAGGAGGGGAAGAAGTATGGGGAAAACTTTCGGAATTATTAAATCATCATTTTATCGGTGAAAATGGGCTTGAATACATGATAAGCATGATGGCGG
>NW_017136550.1:0-397 GCF_001652005.2 Ceratina calcarata | reverse complement strand
CCACAGTAATTTCTGTAATTTACATGCAATGGCGTCTTCCCTAATAATTAGGTTAGGTTAAAATTTGAACCAACAATTTTCATTATAATGGAACAACGAGAAAAAGTGACTAGTTTTACGTGGAACTTTCGATACAGATATATCTGCGTGGAAAGGTCGATTAAACCAATTCTCTCTGTTCTCGTTTGCTGCTACGAACATCTCGAAAGGCAGTCAAGTGGGATGTATCTCTATTTGTTCGCCTGACTTTTTTCCGACCAGATCGCTCGTTCGTTCCACCGTGCGACGTATCCTAGACATCGTAGAACCGTTTACACACCGAAAATTTCATCGTTCGATGAATTTCAGAAGAAAATACAGAATGTCCTAGAAAAAGTGTTACAGCCGAAAAGGGATG
>NW_017136549.1:0-397 GCF_001652005.2 Ceratina calcarata | reverse complement strand
TACAACAACGTAAAACTGATGAAAAAGTGTTTCATGTCAAAAAATAAGTATAATAAGAATGAAAATTCGAAAGGTGAGCGTGCATCAAATTTTAACCCAAGAAACGTTGAATGTTTCAACTGTAAAAGACGAAGCCATTTCAAGAGGGATTGGGAGTTTTGAAAACGGTTTAGCTGTGAGCAGGAAAAAGGGATGAATAGTCGGAATTCTGGAAAATAAAGGACACAGGGATATCGCGGGTCAATGTAGAGACTATGCCTTGCTCAGGCATAAAATTCCTCACGGAGAAAGAGGGAAAATCCCGAGCAATGGAGATGATTCAAGGATTATTTATTATAATGGCAACTGAAGTTATAATAGAGATTATTAAATATACAAACTTTACTGCTACGGAAAT
>NW_017136548.1:0-397 GCF_001652005.2 Ceratina calcarata | reverse complement strand
GAGGACGACAAATGTTGCAACTGATCTTCAGTACAATGATTAATATACCTTTTTTTTAAACCCAGGCGAAGACGGCGACATTCTGAAAGAAGGCGGCAGCGGCGAAGGTATGAGACTGGAAACAAGACAAGACAACACAAACTCAAAGAAAAGAAAAATTATGATGGCGTTAGATGAACTGGAGAAGCACTGCCAAAATAGGATAGCAAGAAATAAAATCAGACGGGAAGAAAATGAGAGGGACCTGCGTCGTGCATATAATAATAATTGTGGGTATAAACATCTGTCAAATGCGCGTTGGATAGAGACAAAAGACAAAATTCAGGCCATCCTAGATGACAGTTTAAAGGCCCAATTCTTATTTCTATTGACGTGGAGAAATAATAACGAAAATTAA
>NW_017136547.1:0-397 GCF_001652005.2 Ceratina calcarata | reverse complement strand
CCTGCTTCACGTTTATCTTTGTATCTATGCCCAGTTTGGGTACCTGAGGCATTCACTTTTATTAGAATAAGGTTATGATCAGACACAGACACATAGTCCGTCACCAACCACTGACCAATTATTCTCAGTAAACTTTGTGTACATAATGACACATCAATGTTTGATGCACCATGAACACTTGAATACGTGGACAGAGGAGAGTTAACATTTAGCATTTGTAGTCTATTGGCCGTAATAAACTCTTCAAGAGCCTTTCCATTGTCATCAGTGTCCACAGACATCCACATGGTGGATTTGGCATTAGCATCTGTGTTTAAAAAAGTAATACGTTAATTTTCAGATCGCCGCTCCGGATTTAATTTTAATCTTCCGAAATATTCTCGGGACCGTATTGAGG
>NW_017136546.1:0-397 GCF_001652005.2 Ceratina calcarata | reverse complement strand
GCTTTCATCGCTCTTCGTGATATACAGTCAAGGACAATAGTCCGTTTTTACTAAAATTGTCGAACAATTAAAATAATTTCGTTTATATTTCCTCTTTGTTTTGTTATAATTTTGACACAAATGAAGGTCCTCAATGGATACGTTATTCAAGTGCTCTCTGTGAATGATTGCGAATTTTTAAATGCTTATAACAAAATTAAATAGTTACAGAAGGTAGTATACTACACAGTGAGATATAGTTGATGAATTTTCCTTGCTGAAGGACATTATTATAATTGTAGGGGGGATTCGGGATTCAAGGAACAAAGGTTCCGGGAAAACAGAAATATTAATTTATTCATTATTTATATTTTTACGGCACATGGGAATGAATACAAAATCAGATTTTTCTCCGCCT
>NW_017136545.1:0-397 GCF_001652005.2 Ceratina calcarata | reverse complement strand
AAAAAAGTTACACAATCATCTCCACTTTTTTTCATTTATTAAACTCGACAGGCGTAAAAAGTGTTTATTACACAGGGAATATATTAATTTTTATATAAATTAGTGTTTCACATTAAGCTGTCGGTTCTTATCGCGTTCTATACGCGGGTATTATGCACACGCCTACGCGGAATTTTAATCTATGCGCGTGCTCGCGTTCAACACCGCAACGCGTGTCGCTGTTAACGCGAAAACATCGCCCGTTCCTTCAGGAAGTTGTTTCGAATATTAAGATTCGAGCCGAGCGTCCGAAGCAGGTTTAGTGAACTTGATCGAGCTTCCACTGAACTTGTCTTAGGACACACGATATTCATTACCACATTTTACATATTTATAGAGAAAATTTGTATGCAGAAAT
>NW_017136544.1:0-397 GCF_001652005.2 Ceratina calcarata | reverse complement strand
GTCTCAACTCCCAGCAACACATTTTTCATAAAAATCTAAAATAAAGGGGATGAAAATAATAAATTCCCGGCAATCCAGTTGTTTAATTCGATGACTTAAACGGATGGGAACAAAGCTGCGAGACGAGGTTAAAAGCGAAAGCGGAGCTCCTAGGACGAAGGAATTAAAATAAAGAAACGTAAACGAACAAATAGAAAATCGGAAAAAGGAATGAGAGAATAAGAGCGGAGCGAGAGAATGGAGGAATTAATAGAGGCTCGTTCCTCCGTACAGTTTTTCCATGGCAGCTCGCAGCGAGCACTACGAAGCGTCGAACTCCACGGTCCGATTCTCGATTTGCATTCCAGACAAATCCAATTTCGCGCGAACAAAACTGACGCGCGCGGGCGCGAAACCC
>NW_017136543.1:0-398 GCF_001652005.2 Ceratina calcarata | reverse complement strand
AAAGGATTGGTTTTTGTATACCATATATCTATAGTCGTCGAGGTATACAAAGCAATCCTTATTGATGAGCCCTCGTAACGTGGTGTCCATTAGTCGTTGGAAGGTTGCAGGTGCATTTTTAAGACCGAACGTGTAAGATTTAACAAAAATCTAAGNAGACCTTTCGGTTGTCCTAGGACCTCCCCCATCGCCAGTATGACCTTCGTTCTACGTTTTATGGGTCTTTGTCAAGTCGCATACCCTTGAAAGGCCTGTGTCATTGGACACAGTCACCCCTACTCTTCTACGCGTTTTCGAATTTTCTTACAAACGGCATTCTATTAAAATGGAAATGTCCTTGTGATGTACTGAAAGCTGTATATTTTTTTGAGTGGAGATCCATAGGGATCTGGTGAAAT
>NW_017136542.1:0-397 GCF_001652005.2 Ceratina calcarata | reverse complement strand
CGATCGGTGTAATAAACAATATCGATTTATTCCAAATTGGAATTATCTCTCCTTTATCTCCTCAATAATTTAAGTATTTTATATTAAAATCGTTTCCTCAATGATTTTAATTAGTTATTTTAAATTTGCGTATCCCGTTTTCGCCTCCTTGTTCCGGACCTCGTTCGGTTCTCACCTAATACTGGTATTATTTTAATAATTCTTCAAACATCAAATAGTGGAAGGCTTTTTTCTATTACGCTTTTTTTTATAATCGTTGCTGTCTCTCTTCTTCCCTCTGTCTTCCGAGCCTTCTTCTTGAAATGACCGTTTGCTATTTGAAAAGAAGAACTAAGGGGACTATATAAGAGAGATGCTGCGCTTCAGCTGCCCTACCCCAGGTTAAAATATTTTACGA
>NW_017136541.1:0-10118 GCF_001652005.2 Ceratina calcarata | reverse complement strand
ACTAAGGTGACAAAATGAGCCATTGTACAAATGACTCAAGGGATTCCGGACTAACTTCGCAAGCACACATAGAAAATATGTAGTTCCAACTACATAGTATGAGAAACATTGGAGATAGAGATAGAAAACATGCCACATTTTCTATGTATGAGCGCGAACTTGCGAGGTCGGTCCAGAAACGTTTGAGTCATTCGTAGAATCTGCAGTTTACAATACATGTAAATACGAGATGGCAGCGAAAGTATTAATATATATTTAATAAATACATAATATACATATACATATATATAAACGTACGTGGCGTATGCGTCATTAGACAAGACCCATAGCAGCTTTCTCTTTCTATTCCTACAATACATATAGTATCAAGCGTGCACATTTAAGCAAGATCGACGATACTGAAAATTCTTCGCGAATATCTCGGAAACTAAGGCTGACTCCTACTAACATGCAAAGGAGAAAGTTGTTCAAAATGTGCAGTTTTATTACGTATACCAAAGTCATCAAAATTGGTGATGGCGTGGTACCTCGAAAGATTGACTATCTGCCGATTTCTTCACCTATTTAACTTCCAAATATCATTTTAGATATCGTGTGGCATTGTCTAGACTGGAGGATTGTAATTAATAACAGTGTATGTGTAAGTAGAGCTTTTCCCTGTTTTCAATTGATTGTCATTTGTTAAATCTAGACAGCGATGACTGATTTTGGAAGCTTTTTAAATTAGATAACGATTCTTAAGGACGAACGTGAAGATGATAGTTGCTGACATTACGTATAATAAACTTGCATTTTTGCTTTTAACAATAATACCAAATACATACGTCTGGATCGAACATAACTGGAATTGTTTTGTTTTCTTGAACCATGTGACCGAATTTACAGACGTATTCACGTCAAAACATATCTCATCCGACGCGGATGTTATATAAAACCGTGTTTCTGCACTAGACTTCTCTTTCTCAGTCCAAGAAAGAGACAAGTTACGATTGGAAAGTACAGTACTTTCGCAGGAATTCGTGAGATCGATTGAATGAACTTAAACAAGCACAGTGCTTCATGCGAGCTTGCTTTAAGACGATTACTTTTCAAAAATTTATCTGTTTCTAACGAATTATATGTTGACTATACGTGTACTGTTTCAGCAATCTCTGTCTGAATTCTTGCCATTCAAATGTATTTAAATTATATAGGAATGTTTCCTTACCAATAATTGTACAAGTTTCCAATTTATTGATACACGTGTATTCGGAGAAACGTGGAAGAGATCTAAAAGCACAACCAACGAATGTCTTTGGAGTAACATTGAAGGAGGAAGAAGTTAAAAGAACGCGACGAAAGGAAGAACTTCCGCGTGGCAATTAATTAAGTCTCCCCCTCGACAGGCAACAAAGGGAACAGCAGCTGCTTTTGCTTGGCTGCTGTCAAATAATTTGCCGGTAATTTTACGACGGTGCCAGTAGTAGTACCGTCCCGTAGTAGTTACGGCAGTGGGGAGGCGAACTACGAGGAGGAGAAAAACCGCGACGAGGAGATGGTTACGCGGGCGCGGGGGCGTCGTCGGTGGCAGCGTCACGAAAACCGAGAGAGATCCTTTGTCGAAGCTGCGTTGCGACGCCCCGCGTTTATTTCTGTCAGATACGTTGCTATTTCTAGCGTCGCACCGGATCGAATATGCTTTCTCGTTCCGAGACGCGTCGACACACAGACGAGGTGGGACAGCGATAGATAACTCAGTTGCTCCAAAACAGGCTCGGTAGCAAGCTCATTGGTCAATGGAAGCTAGCACATTGGAGAGAAGAATATGGATTACAAAGTTGAGATTCTAATTACAACTAGAAAATATTTAATATATCAAGGGTCTAAGATTGTGACTTTTCTAACTTTTGTCGGTAAATATTTGACATTTTTGTTCTGTTTTTGTATTTTATATTCTGACGATATAAGAATACTATCAATATTATTGATGATGAAGTACGTACGCGTTAATTTATAAATATAATTATATGGCTTAAAACATTTGCTAGCAAAAACTAATACGAGATAGACTAAGAAGAGATAAAAATGCAGTGCATTTAATCTTTTGTCGAGATTTCACATACTACTTCAAACTAAACTTCGCTTTATTTCTCAACCCTTCTGCTTTTTTCCCCTGCGACTAATGGATGCAGGGAAATAATGGGGATGGAAGGAGGCGACGAAGAAATAACAAAAGCGCGAACTTCTGGCAGTGCTTCGTAGGTGAAGACAGTTGTCTCTCCTCGATGGCGTAATTGAAAAACTCCGAGTGAGATAATAATTGCGCGTTAATATTACCGCGCGTGGTAGAAAAGGATCCCGTGTGAAAGGACAACGATCGAGAGTCAGACGTCAAATGATTCTGATGATTCATTCTTTTATCCTCAATTTCCGTCACGGCGCGATTGAATTCGCTGTTCGATACGACGAGAAGGTCGGTGAATGACCAGTCACGGTTTCAAGAAAGTTACAACAGGTGGTTGTTGTCTTTTAACGTTACTTATTATCATCATTACTTTCCGTTTTAAAATAAGTTAATTTCGAAACGCATACGTAACTGCATAATTCTACATATTCTAAGATTCTTCTCAATGCATTAGTTCATCGAAACAGAAAAGTCAAATGCTAATATAATTAAAAAATTCTAAGCTTCAGCAATTTTAATAATAGTTTTTATTTTGAAATTTCATTTGATCTTCGATTCTGTTACATCCGTATGTAAGAAATAACTGCATTGGAAACTCCGGCGACAACAAAGACAGGAGAGAAAAAAGCCAATTGGCAATGAGATTTCTCATTGCTAAATAAGGATTGAGCCGAAGCACTAGCGAGCAAGAATTCGGAAATTGTTGGAATGTCGCTCGCGATTAAGTCTCGATTGCGAAGAACCGGCAGCATGTTGTTTTGAAAATAATCGAGAACATATGCGATAGGTAAATGAAAATGGGGAAACTCCAGAACGACGCAACTCATACATACATATATTTAGACAAAGTTTAGACGAATTCCTTAAAATGGTTTCGATCTCATACATGTACATTTTATTTAACTTTCGAACACCTTCATAATTCATAATTCGATTTTTAATAGATACATGATCTCTGCCACAAAACTTGCTTAAATTCGATACTCTAAGTCATCAATCATTTTCTTTTCCAATTGAATAATTCTTAGGCATTCTCCGATTATTCGCCAATGAATTTAGGATTACATTCCTTCTTTTTACTGTCCATTTCCTTGAATATTCATACTAGGATTTATCTCTGTAATAAAAGTTTCTCTTTCTAGAGACTTGTATTTTTTCCATTTGTTTCGTTACGACACGTTTGTTGATTAAATCGTATTGGTAACTTCATACAGGAATCTCCACGGGTTCTAATTTATGCATGCGTGCGAAGGTCTCCGTTTACAATACTTGTCTATAACTATAATTTTGTACAATGGATTTGAAGTGCTCAGAGAAGTTTCCATCATCCTTATCAGATCCACAAGCATTACGTTTTAAAAACCAAACTCAGTTACTTATCTTTTAACACAGTGTACTCTTGCAACACTTTCCTCAAACAAAAAACATATTTACGTATCATAAAGTACGATGTTACCAAATCCATGTTTATGCCAATGGTGAGCAATGCGAAAAATTGGCTACCGGAAATGAAACGAATTATATGTGTGAAACAAAGATGATGATGATAACAAAGATAGATGACTCAATTCCGAAAAAAAAAAATTAATCTTCAGACGAAAACTGACAATATTTATTGTAATTTTGAATAATGTGGAGAAAGGTCGATCAAAGAAGGTTATTAGTTCATAACTAATCACTATTAATTATATAAATTAACTAATTACTACCAACTAATTAAAACAGACGGTAAAATTAATGCAGGCAGGAAGAGAGAATTATTTCACGGACGATTATAATTGCAATTTTAGAAATCACCGAGGATACGAGAATTGGAAGTTGTAATTCTTTCTCGAATTAATAGGATGACATAATTATTATAATTTATATAAGACGAGGCGAAGAAACGATTCCGATGGTAGTTAGTCAGCGAAGTGAAAAGCGACGCGCATCGCTGGTAACGAAGCCAAAGGAAATTCGTGTATGGGGAACAACGGTATGGCCGAGCTCCATTGAGTGTAAAGCCGGCAAGGTAACGGTTTCCGGGCAAGGATGTGGCACAGCCTACATACCTTCGTGGCAACGTAGAAGAAGGAGGGTACACGAAGAGGAGGAATAAGCGAGTTACAGGCACGAAGCTGCCAGAAGAAGAAGAAGAAGAAGAAGAAAAAGAAGAAGGAAAAGAAGAAATGAAAAGAAAGAGCTCGGCCACCAGCCACCCGAGCGACACGACGCGCGACGCGCGACGTGGCGGACCACGCGGGTAGGAAAGAAAGAAACAGAGGGAAGGAGATACAAAGAAAGATGGTCGACTGATGACTACCATCTGAACAAGAGCGATAAAGAAATGTCCTCTCTCTCTCTCTCTCTCTTGTTCCCGACTGCTTTCTTTCGTATATCTTTCGCGGCTGATCGAGACGACAATTTGAATTCCGCGAAACCTGCAATTACGCGTGACTGTTCATCATCGACTACCACCAGTGCCTATTTCATACATTAAGCTGGGGACCCAGTTAATGAGTGTTTGGTTCGTTAACCAGTAGCATACAGAAAGAAATATATTGAACATTCTTATTAATGTTTGTTCATATGGCATTAAAATTATTTTATATTTGAGTACATTGTAAAAAAGGCACATAATTTAAAAAACCTGACTTTCCTCACTCAATGACATGTTGCACTTGTTTTGTATTGACGAGAATGCCGAAAATCTAATTATAGGGTTAATTTTCCTTCAAGAAGTCTGTGAATTCTACCCTGTTACCTAAATTTCACAAAAATTGCGGTAATGCGATAGAAAGAGAACGACTACCTGGGCGAACGACTCGTTTCTTATGCGCGGTAAAGTTCTGCAGTGAAAGGAAGTATAACGCTGCTGCGTTACATAGTTACTTAATCTCCGTTTGACAGAAACGAGGTCATTTTTATCGAGGCCCTCTCGCGCGGAGAGGCCCGCCATCGTTACGGTGCGGCGGCATGGCGCGCGCGTTCCCGTAAAACGATTCTGATCTCTCGTCAACGCTTACGCGAATACATATGTACGTACGCATACGCGTGCATAAAATGACTGGCAGATGCACGCACATACGCACAGGAGAATCTTCGATCGTACTCTTTCTACCTTGTAAGTAACATTATGTACGCGTCGACTTAATTTTCCTCGACGCGGGATGCGGCGTCGTTACGCGGAATTGCGTTCCTTTATATTTCTCTTGCGTTTGGAAAGGAACCTTGTCAATGTCGTCTTTTCTTCACGAGGGGAATTTCGAAACGCATTTGTCTTTTGTCGTTGAACATTTGTTTCGTGCACGAAATTGCGGCTATTACAAAGCCTGATTACTGCTTCTTCATCAATGTTGGCACGTTAATAATTAAGGTATATACTTGTAAAACTAAGTTAATCAATTTCTTTTGTGAAAAATTTCGTTTACGTATTATCACACATGACATTTTTAAACTTTAAAATACAGATTCGCTATTCCTCTCTACGTAATCATGTATCATACGAGATCTTTGTTTATCTTATTATTTTCTTTACTCAAGGAATTAGGATAACTTGATTTGAACAGCTAATTGATAATGGATCACGATTTGAGTATCGAATAGGTAACGAATTAATTGTTCTATACACTTTCAACGAGGATTCACGCAATAAGGCATGGGATTCAGCCTATGTAATAATATGTCGCACATGATAAATAACAAAATTAATCATACTACCAGAAAGCTACGTACTAAATTAAAACATTGAATATACCCCACGTAACAATATTTCACTTGCGATAGATAATTGAAATTGGTGATACACAGTATACAAGATTCGAAAGTAGAGGCGATAGGAATAGAATATCGGTTTTAGTTGATGAAACAATATTTGTAGGAAAAAAAAACTAGGCGAGATGATTGCTATAGCCATTCGCTCCTTTTCTTTTTTGTCTCTTTCGCGGCCGCCATTAAATTTGTTGGCTGCTGGAGGTGAGGGCCGACGAGTGTAATACACAAGAATACTTTCGCCGACGTGCTTGCTTTTCCCTCTTGCTGATCTAAAAGTGCGTGGATCTCTTTCTGTCCCTCTCTCACTCTTTCTCTCTCCTTCCCCTTCTACCCGTTACGCGACAGTAAATCGCGGCTTTTTAACCGCGAATACAACTATGTGTATATATATATATCCCTACCCTTTGGAATCCGCGTTCCACCTCTCTTACGGTTCGTTTCTTTCGTCCGATCGATCTGTCTCTTTCCCACCGTCCAATTCACTGATAAGTCTTTCCCCGTCTCGTCGCCTTTCGTTCGCTTCTTAAGAATCCGGATCTAGACTCAAGGTTTAGATAAAGGAGTTTATGAACGAAGCGTCTTTTCTCGGAGTCGCTGCCGTGATTAGCTTCGTTCCTTGCCGAAGAATTTTTATTATATTTCCACCGAGGATTTTCCATCACTATTAATCTCATGAAAATTCTCAAGGAAATGCTATATGAACTTATAATTAAAAAGTATGTTTATAGTAATTCTCTGCTAAGACTCTAATCACATCTTAAAATTGCAGTTATTTCATTGAAGAGGCTAGATTCCGTATCTGCGCGATAAGATAGACCGATTATCTGACGACCCAAATATCTGTTAATATAAAGACGAAAAGTCGATCTTTTTAGAACCGTATTTTGTACTGTAAAACAATTAAAAAAACGTCAAAAATCTACTGATAAATATCAGGAAAGTCACGTGACTACCCTAGTCCCTTAAACGTAATACGCTTATCTATTCTCGCCATAAACATCTACGGATTTACATATTTGCTCAAGATTTCTCATTTTATCAGGAGTAGAATTCTTAACGTACTGACAATGAGTTCAAGAATGCGTCCAAGGTTCATATTCGAAATATCAATGTCGAGTAATGTGTAATACGTTTTTTCCAGAGAGTAGCCAATCGATATCGCGACAGTTGTTATACACTGACGCACAATTGTGATTATTTATCGACTTTTTCACCTGATATCTATCGTTCGGGTCGCCTGTATGAACTGACCTTTAAAATTCAACAACAAGAATTGTCTGCTCATTTAACAGATAATTTCACATTATAAATACACCAATAAATATTCGGCACATAATTACGCGTTTAAGTATTTATTCGCGAGATAATTTTGCATTTAAAATGTTGATATAATTCTTTTATGTATGGAACAATTTTTAAAATATTAAATAATACAAATTATATAATTTACACGGATCAAAGAGAGTGCATAAAATTTTAACAGGAAGTTGGAGAAAAATGTTCTAAAGAAACTGCAACGTACGGTACGTATAACTTCACAGATTACGTAAGCTTTCAAAAGCCGAGTATATTCATCATCGAAGTGGACTTTACTTCGTTGTTTGAGCTTCTATTGAGAAACTTCATCAATGTCGAAATTTCCCTCGTGGCTATAAACCTCGTACTTCCGAGCAAAGTATCTTCAAACGAGCCGAGAACCGAAAACGCAGTCATGTGTGTGTGATAAAACAACTTGACTGTTCCGAAAGTCTGATTTAGTTGAGGAGTTCAATCTAGGCTGGTCTGGTGTCCACTTTTTTAAATAATATAAAAATAATACAGCTAAAAATTCGACAACTGTACATCGTTGTCAATTCGTGATCGAAAAGATTCGATAAAATTTTTTGGCATCGAAAAACGTGAAGCTCGATAAATCTCTACGATCGAAAGGTATGCTGATGGTGTGCGAGAAACAAATCATTTCACGGATTTTCGTGTCGGACGCGTGTTAAGAGACGATATTTCAATTGAAAAATCCAACAGTAACCCATTTCCTATTTTTTAAATCGCATATTTTTAATATTATATTTTGATGCTGAATAAGTAAATATATATTATTAACTTGATATCCTTTATGAATAAAATTATTGAAAATAATAAAATTGTTTTGTATGTATAATGGATGAAAACGGGTTAATTTTGATCCAAGCCGGTAATCGGTTTTTCTCTTATTACCCATTTCAGAACTTTCCCGAAGGTTTTATAATCACACGAGCGACTGAGCGGGGACATTAATTGATCACCGACGAGGCGTAAAAAAATCGTTTTGTCGTCAACGAAAAGAAGGAAACAATCTCGACCAATCAGAAAATAAGTAAAAATACCTACACACCACGTTTCATCCTCGTTTACCGTCCAATCATTTTCCCCGGAGCATTTTCCGCAATTAAATTCATTGGCACTTTATACATATTTATTGCTTCGCACAAGTTATTACCATTTTTTAAATTTTATGTACAATAGTAGAGAATTTCGTTTAAAATTAAGATCGTGAAAGTATCGTAATTTACTAATAATAATTAAATATAATTTAATTTTAATGAAATTGCATTCTTATTTATACATATAAAAATATACAAATAATGATTGTTTTGCCTTAAAGGTATTCTACATATTACAAAAGGGTTAAATAATGTAATCGAGAAATCCGAACTAATTATCAAATATGTTTACTCATTCTTACTAAGGCCACTTTTATCATTCACGGATTCTATTGATTTTCAAAATCATTATCGTTACGTCACGTTTTGTTTGCAACAACAAAATTCTTGAGTTCTAGTCCAATGTTAAGCAGATAACGCTGCTGGTTGCAGCGGTGTACAGGTATATGTAAATGAGAAGGTTCTTAATGTTGTGCGTTAATTTACAAGCTCTACCGCAGACTTTCCTGTTGCTCAGCATCACAGGATACGCAAACACACACGCCGATAAGATAACACCGGTGGCTTAAAGGATGAAGATTATGAGCGTATCTGCTCCGATACGATGTCATGCTTTCACCGGTTCGGTACCAACCAACCAGTGAATGGAATTCTTAGCATGATCCGCGATTTTTCGTGTTTCCACCTCGAGAAACACGACTCGACGTTGATCCGATTTCAAGCTGACTTCTGACGACAAGCTCACACTACCAATTGACGACTTCTGACGACAAACTCACACTACTAATTGTAAATGATAGATGTAATAGAACCTAAAATGAAATAAAAACTGCTTTCTCCCTTTATTAATGTTTACTTTAAATTTAATTCAATCCCATTTATTTTAATATCAACTTATACTAAAATATTTTATTAACGACAGTAGACTTTAATAGAAACATTCAGATCTTGACAATTTTCAAACTGAAAATCAAATATCACAGAAGTTCATTAAAATCATTTCATAATACATTTCATCACTTCAAATGTAATTTCTTATTGAATTACGCTATACATGTTTTAATGTCTATTACTTTAAATTCAAGCATTAAAAATTAGACACATATTGATTTTATATCTGCGTATTACAATACATACTGTACATACTGATAAGAGTTGGGGAGTGTAACAGATATAAAGAAGCATCGAGTGAAAATAATCAGCTATCCTAATAGAAATGATTATGATAATTATCAAATGATGAGAAGTGTGATGCGATAATGTGAACATTATGGGTATACGACGCGACGTCTCGCGAAACGTGTTGAATCTTCGTGTAGGCGTGAATGTAGTACCGTGATGTATTCAAAGAATATACACGTGTACTCTGAGCAGATGTCATAATACTGCCTATTTAAGTGACTACTCTTAGTTCTTGCTCCTTTCTCGTTTTCCGTCGACTGCAACATCTTTTCATCCCACAACAGTGAGGATAATCGATTTATCACTCATTATGTAATCTCTAATCAATAAAAATGACACTTGTCTTGTAGTAGCTAGAAGAATGTAATAATTTTTTAATTATGTTCTACTATAACTAATTATCGCCCTTCTTAAGGGATTAGAGTAGTCAGGAGATTTAAGCCTCAGTTTTTCGGAACTTAACGACCCAAATATCTGTTAATATAAGGACGAAAATTCGATTTCGTTAGGTCCACGTTTTTAGTCAATTTTCTGGGTAACATTGAAGCTGTACCTTATTGTGCAGACATAGAGTCTAGCCCCTTAAGGATGTATTGGCT
>NW_017136540.1:0-397 GCF_001652005.2 Ceratina calcarata | reverse complement strand
TTATTATCCTTACATTTAAAAATATTCCGAATCCTCAATGTAGATACGTATCGATACGTATTCAAATTTTATGTATACTTGAGAAATATGACTGCACCTTACAGAGCGCCTTAAACTCGATTAACGAAGTATTGTTACGATATATAAATTCGTAAAATGATTCGTAATAGCAGTAACGCGTATCGTTACATATTACATCGCTTTGTTAGGAGCGGTTTTATGTATACCGAATTGAATTTTGTTTCACCGACGCGTACCGCTTTATATTTACAAACTCGAGATTGGTAAAATTGTTTATCGATCCCATATTCGTTTCTTTACATTTTTCAATTCCTGAATTTTGAAACAAAAATAAAACGTGAACCCCTCAAACCACGTTAACTAATGGATCATAAAC
>NW_017136539.1:0-397 GCF_001652005.2 Ceratina calcarata | reverse complement strand
CTATATGATATTTGCACGTTTAAACAATTTTTCCTTCCATCTATTATCCAAAGACAATAAACATAACATCAAAAGAGAAACGCATATGATTACTTTTAGAGGATGAAATAAATTCATATTTTACATGTTCCATTTTGCATAAAAATCTTCAATTTTCTATTTGAAACACTTGTTACGCTTGTTATATTACAAGCTGAAGAATTTCTACCGATGCTGTACATCCATCGCCGGAAACTGAAACATTCGTCGCGAGAATGACGGGCATATTTCTGTTTCCTCTCTGCCCTCTTGCAATCGTTTTGCACACAATTTCAATAAGTCAGCAATGCATATCGGAATGCGGCTCTATTTCTTTCGTTCCACGGATTGTCGACTCGGCTACTTGAAAATAATCGCT
>NW_017136538.1:0-397 GCF_001652005.2 Ceratina calcarata | reverse complement strand
GTAGTTTCGATCGACATGGGAATACCCATCAGCATAGCATAAAACAGCTGTTTTGTACGTTGCTATATCCAAACCAATCCTTCTGATAGCGTTAACAATTACTTGCGCAGATAGGGAAGCTTTTGTTCGACGTCGAGTAAAATTACTAGCAGAAACAAGGATTAGAGGGTCATCAGCGTACCCAGTGATATCAACTCCTGTTGAGAAAGCATGTGTGTGTTTCGAATGTAGCGCACTTTACTGAATGTATACGAGATGTATAAGGTATATAATAAAGCGGATATACTATGGTTGCCCTAAAGGTTTAATCCACGTGCAGTTTATTCTTCATATATCATTATCTTCCCCAACAAAAGATTATGGGCCCAGAGAGCGCACAAATACAATGTGAATAGTT
>NW_017136537.1:0-397 GCF_001652005.2 Ceratina calcarata | reverse complement strand
ATATATATATAATTACAATGTAGTTTTTATTTAAGTCTTCGGTTGTTTTTAAAATATAAAATGATTGCTGTATTCATGCGGCATCAGCTGGCCTGTAAAAAAGGAAAAAAGAACAGATTTAAAATAGGTCAAAGAAACCAATAAGAAAGAAACGAATGAAAACTAGACACATACCACAACCACCAAACCGGCGTCTATAATCAGCCTCCACATATTCGATGTATTCTGCTAATTCCTCCAGGGGCACTTCATTGTAGACTATGTACCCTGAAACGATTTCAAGACTAATTATAACAGCCGTCACGAAGAAATATAGCAGTGGGAAAATGAGTACTTACCAAACAAATATTCTAAATCATAAGACCCGGCCCAGTCCCATATTTCATCATTCATGGCT
>NW_017136536.1:0-397 GCF_001652005.2 Ceratina calcarata | reverse complement strand
CATCATGACCATGTCGACTAATTTTTTTGGGCAGTTATAAAACTAGTCTTGGCATCTTGCATATTTGCTTTGATTGCGTTTGTTTTTGTTACACTTCTTCTTTCTATTCCTGTTATTTTTCTGTTCCCTGAATTTACGAGGTTTGTTACTGTTAGGGATGGTTGCCCTACCTGGGAGCCGGAAAAAGAGAATCAAGAATAAGAAATAAAGACATGAAAAGTTTCCCTCAGAATCCCACAACCGTTTATTAAACAAAAGTTAACAAATCGAAAATAAAGTAATGAACAAAACCCAGGCGGTACTGCCCGTCTAGCCTTGACGTCCTCGATGGCCAACACCGGTGTTCGTCTGGTTAGAATTTCTGGAAACAATTCGGAAAAATACAAATTATGCGGTG
>NW_017136535.1:0-397 GCF_001652005.2 Ceratina calcarata | reverse complement strand
ATTACATTGTCTTGAAGAGTTCAGTTAAATTTTACACGAAAAAGAACCAACCTGATCATTGTACCTCATTAAATAATATCGTAAAAAGCGTTCGTCTCTATCAAAAGTCCTTCAACCATGCAAATTATGTATGAAAAATTTTGTCTACACCCTAAGTTAAAAAATGAATGATTCTCTATTGTTACCCCGAACACTTCGTACATTATAAGAAGAAACAATAGCTGTACATGCTAGTCCTATTACCTGCTTATTACTACTATTATTCTAAAATAATTGTAGATCATTTACTATCAAAAGTAAAGGAACAAAAAGGATCAGTAACTGTAGTTGCGAGAATTCATATGTTGAACGTGAAATGATGAAAATTTTCACATACACGTTCCTCTCATATTACTGG
>NW_017136534.1:0-397 GCF_001652005.2 Ceratina calcarata | reverse complement strand
TAAACGGGACTTTGACATGTTGCTCCATCATTGTTTCATCCAGTCTTCCAGCAGCCAATGGGCTAGTCCTTTATACAGGGTCCGCAAACAGAGGCTGGCGTGCAACGGGTGATTACCGTAAGCTCAACGCGCAAACGGTGCCGGATTGGTACCCGATTCCTCGCATTGAGGACATCTTACACCATCTTCATGTAAGCTCCATCTTCTCCACAATCGACTTGGAGCATGTTTATCACCAAATTCCACTCGAGTCTAAAGATATCCCGAAAACGGCTATAACAACGCTTTTCGACCTGTTCGAGTTTATTGGTGTGCCAGGTCTGCGCAACGCAACGCAAACCTTTCAACGCCATATGGACAGTATTTTCCGAGGCCAGGATTTTGTCCGCTGTTACAT
>NW_017136533.1:0-397 GCF_001652005.2 Ceratina calcarata | reverse complement strand
CGCGATTTTAACATCAATTGCCACATAACCGATTTCCGGTGTCGTTTGTAGATACTGCGCGGCGATATTGATCCCCTGAGTTATGCTCATTTCTGGTGTACGGAGGTTTAGAGGGGGTGCCCCATCCTGCTGATTGATTTTGTCTAAGACTTCAACAACAGAGAGATCATACGTATGACGAAGTCTACCTCACAGTCCTTGCCCGAATCAGGTATAGCAACTGATCCACGTCCAGGACCTTGTTCGCGCAGGCGCCCAGCAGTTTATCACCAGCGCTGCTGAGGCTAAACTCACTGTTATACTTTATAGTATATCTATCATTAGCTTGAGACTAGTCAGCAGGCGGGGTAATGGGGTTTCTGCCTAAACGCCGTATTCAGACCGGCATTGGCGATGT
>NW_017136532.1:0-397 GCF_001652005.2 Ceratina calcarata | reverse complement strand
TGTTTCATGCTGGTGGAGCTTGTAAATTTGTATCGGTAGGATTTTTGTTGTTGTATTCAGGGATGTCGGTTTGGTCGGTTTTTCAATAATTATACAATCTTGTTCTCAGTATGGGTTTTTATACTTTCGTGATTTTACTTCGTTACATAGGAGCGTATTCTACATTTGTCTTTGTCGTTTTATAAATTGGTCTTTCCTTACGTGTTCTAAAAAGATTTTTTACAATCGTTTCTTCTCGTTTTCGGTGTTTTTCGTTTTATAATTTACATAGTTTCGTAGCTTTCCGAATATTTGTCTTTATTGTGTCAGTGCCTCGGCGGAGGACGTGTTCTTTGTATTTTTTGATCATCGTGTCGTTTACTTTTGTATCTCTATAAGTCGTCTACATTATTCATTA
>NW_017136531.1:0-397 GCF_001652005.2 Ceratina calcarata | reverse complement strand
ATTTTCTAATAATATATTCCGGTGAATGAAACAATAAAGCCGGTGTGAAACCATTGGTGAAGTCCACGTGGACTTGACCGCACGAGGGATAGTTCGACTCGGTGGTGTATTTATGAGACACGTTCAAGAGAAATTGGGAGACCCGCCGTCTCTCATCGATCGCTGGATCAGCGAGATCGTCCCCTCCCGCTGAACAGGTAAGTCAGTTTCCTCTTTTAAACTGTTTAGTATTTTATGCTGAATAATTAGTATTATGTCATTGGCACGATCACGACGGGGATCTTCATGTAAAATAAAGCTTTTATCTGATATAAGTTTAAGTAATAAAACGTGAGTTAAGATTTGTTTTACTTTTAAAAAATTGTAATATGTAAAATTAGAATGATTATAGTAAGCG
>NW_017136530.1:7180-9096 GCF_001652005.2 Ceratina calcarata | reverse complement strand
TCACCACACTGGTTTTGGGCATGCACGTCAGCTTCTCTTCTCATAACCAGTTCCTGCATATCGTCCGGCCTATGGAGGATTATTATTAATTAAATCACTGTTTAAATGTTGTGCTCAGATCGCAGAGATCATCTTATTAATCTCTCCAACTGTAGGCAATATTTTTCTTATAGACTGTCGTGTGAAAATGAGGAGGAGCTGTGGTGATTTTGAACAACTTTTTTCTTTGCGAAAAAGTTGTCCGGGGCGTGGTTATTGAGTTATTAACAAAAATCCCCGCACAATCAGAGCGCGAGTATACAAGGCGGGCAGAAGCGCGGCAACCGCCTCGCGCGTTGCCGCGCCCGTATGTCTCGCTCGTGGCGATCGCATAGGATTAAAGAAATGTAGTATGCAAAAACGAACTAACAAGTTGGTTCAATATCAGAAGAAAGAAAGGGATTAGTCGTTACTTACGTTCACTGAACAAATGTAACATGCTCAATGAAATAACAAACAACTTTACACATTACAGGATAGGTAAAATTATGAAAAATGTAAAAAGAATCAGAGTTGAACTTACTTCTTCGTTGGTCAGTGCACCTGCTCGTAGAAGAACGTCAATGGGTCAATGGGTCGACCTTCGGCACTCGAAGGTAGGACACATGGCTCGCAGCAGCTGATGCTTGGAGTAAGTCAATGACCTGCACCCGACGATTTTTTCCTTATCATCACGATCATTGTCACTTTCCCACTGGCAAGATTATTCTTTGTACAATTCTATGGTAAGGTCTCGAACTGCGCGCGTCCAGCAGGCTATGTACGACAAAAGGCGAGTTCAGTCGTTCGCGTCTGGTAAATGCAAGTCTGAGAACTGTCTCCTGTCATCGGTTCGAGTGTTCTGAGTGCACGTGAAGAATTTTTAAGGACGACAAGGAAACGAAGGCCGAGTTTAGTTGAAAAATACAAACACATTTTCTTTAACGAACTTGTCCCCCGAGTGGGGAAACATTTTCTGGAAGAAAATCTTCAAGCGAGCGATCAGTTGGCTTCGCCTTGCGTCACTAAACAGAACGGTGAGTGCCTTAACGAACACGGAATATTTTAATATGTTCGTTATTTACGCGTAAGTGACTTGTAATCCAAGAGCGGCAGTGGAATTGTTCCGCGAACTATATTCTGATCGGAACTAACAATTAAAATAAAAACGTGTATGCAAATTTTCAATTGCAAAGTGCAATGTGACAGTGGATTTGTAAAATGAAAAGTGGCAGTGAATTTGGAAAGTGTAAAAGTGAAAATTTTTGTTTTGTAAAAATTTGCCAGTGGGAAAGTGACAATGATCGTGATGATAAGGAAAAAATCGTCGGGTGCAGGTCATTGACTTACTCCAAACATCAGCTGCTGCGAGCCATGTGTCCTATCTTCGAATGCCGAAGGTCGACCCATTGACCCATTGACGATCTTCGACGAGCAGATGCACTGACCAACGAAGAAGTAAGTTCAATTCTGATTTTTTTCGCATTTTTCATAATTTTACGTACTCTGTAATTTGTAAATTTCTTAGTTATTTCATTCAGTATGTTACTTTCGTTCAGTGAACGTAAGTAACGACTAATCCCTTTCTTTCTTTTGATATTTAACCAATTTGTTAGTTCGTTTTTGCATGCAACATTTCTTTAATCCTATGCTCTCGTCACGAGCGCGACATACGGGCGCGGCAACGCGCGAGGCGGTTATCGCGCTCCTGCCCGCCTTGTATACTCGCGCTCTGATTGGGCGGGGATTTTTGTTAATAACTCAATAACCACGCCTCGGACAACTTTTTCGCAAAGGAAAAAGTTGTTTAAAATCACCTCAGCTCCTCCTCATTTTCGGGCGTAAAGGGAGTTCTGGGACACCCTGTATATATATATATGCATACACAGAATATTCAC
>NW_017136530.1:4567-6940 GCF_001652005.2 Ceratina calcarata | reverse complement strand
GTATATTAATAGGTAATGAAAATTATGATTAGGGCGACCAGGATAAAAATTGCGAAAATATTTGGCCAACTACGCCATAACGAGCCATCATCACAAACTTAAGACTCGAGATACGGCATTGGCAGTTTCTGCTCGGCTGATGCGATATCGTCGAAACAAAATGACAGATTTCGGAATGTATAAATTCTATGAATGCACACAAGTATGGAAAATTTTCACGCTAACCCGTGTCAGGTTTAATTAATCGAATATTAATCTTACATACTGCACCTTTATCTTACCTCGTACACTTTCTAGACAATCGTTGAATAAACTAATCAATAAATAAATAAGCACGTAGCATCCACAGAGAAAATGTGAGCGATGAACACCAGCATGAGCTTTGTACTTATAGCACTTGTTGCAATCGCAAACTAGTAATCTAATGATAATCTACTGATTGTGACTGGGAAATCTAATGATTCATTTGAAGTCATAGTGCGCATGCTGGATTCCGCGGAAGATGTCGCGTCATTCAAGGCTACATACTTAGAGCATAGTATATGTTCTAAGGCTACATACGTAGATAACAATACAATACTTAATATGTTCACGAGTGTGACAAGCCTGTGTTAGAAGTACGAATTATATGACATGCGTACGGTGCATACCTACATCTTCTTGATAAAAAAACATAAAGCATAGCATTTATAAGAAAGGAAGGAAATAAAGATAAAGCATAGCGTTTATTATAAAGAAATCAATACATACAAGATAATAATACGTAGAATATAAGCATATTAAAAAATACATATGTATGTAGGAATTCTTTTTCAAGTTAGCATTATTTAAATAAAATAACATCATCTTCCTTTTTAAGAAATTTGGGATCGTTTTTCATTAACCAAATCTTCATAATTTGATCGAATTTGTTGAGCTATAGTTATTTGTAAGATAGCTTGCACATCCTTGTCTGTTAATCTTGATCTTTCCGCAAATTTATTATCTTTTTAATCGGAAAATAGTTGTTCGTATAAATACGTGCTACCGAACATACATTCAGTCTAGTCAAAAGTTAAATAACCGTATTGGTTATCAATCTTGGTGGGCCGCAGAACAGTTACCATACCATACGCGACACATTAACACATTTATGAAGATGAACAGGTACTTCCATTTTTTACAGGTAAATGTGTAAGAGAATCTCATATAATCAATTCAGATATGTACATGTAGTTGCGGACAAGTTTCCGAACGAAATCGATTTTTATATTTCATGCAATCTCATCATTTTTTCATCGAGTTTTCCCGAGTACTACCCCCGTGGTTGAGGTATAGGGCTAAAAATTGGAATGAATGTTTCTTTTTTTATAAGTTATCGAATGACGCAAACGGTGCTTCATTCGGCTCAAGAGCACTTTTGACCCCCTTATCCTTATTAGGCCCTTGTATAAGTAGAACATCGGTTACTTTTCTTTCGAACTTCATATTTCCTCGTTCTTTATTGATAAGAATCATTATGTAAAAAAATTAAAAAAATGTACCCAAAACGAAGTTTAATTCATAAATAAATAATCTATGCTTAGAAATTAAATCGGTGATTCTCGAAATGGCGGTGGATTAATGGTATCCTACATCTGGGTAAAAGAATTAATTTTTAGAAAAAAATAAATATTCGAAAGTTTTGAAAAAAATTTAACGTAGAATGCAATGAAAATGGGCATAAATAACAGTTATAAATTTTATCACGACACTGATCCGAAATACAAATATCCGATTGTACAAGAGTATTTATTATATAACTGACCCAAAGTACTAAATCCTAAGCAGAACAAAAATTGTAATTTGCACAAGACAATTGCACAGTCACTTTTCACTTATCACTTTAAAACTGGCACCACATTTTTATTTTAATTATTGGCCTTGATGATGGCCGATTATTGTTAATCGATGGAGGTCGTTGCACGTCCTACGATGTGTTGGCCCTGAAAAAGGCCGATTGTTGTTCAACGATGAAAGTTGTTTCTCGTCAGACGATTTTGAGGACGATTATGCTGTTACAGCAGGTATGGTTCCACGTGACCGCCCTATGAATCGCACTCTTTTATTCACGCTGTCTTCAATTTTTCGTAAAGTTTCACGAGTGACACTTGCAACGGCGCCGTATATCCGAGCTATCAATTGCACGGCCGGTTCATAAATGTTTGCGCCATGAATGCTAAATATATACTAATCTGCATGTACATATCTTTAGGATCGATTATGGATACAACAAAGAAGAACAGTACTGAATATTATAAAAAATCTTTGAAAAAAATATAAAAAGTTCTTTGATAAGGAGACAGAGACCAAAGGATTTTTATCTTTGGATTCTTAATGAACTAAGAAAGACTG
>NW_017136530.1:0-4115 GCF_001652005.2 Ceratina calcarata | reverse complement strand
TAATTAGATCATAAAGATATGCACTTTTAATGTTCCCATTGCAGGGAATCTTATAAAAGAACGGACAGTCTTTGGTTTAAATAAAATATCAATCACAGCGAAAAAAATTGCTCGAGGCCCAAAGCGAGCCAAAACAGGTTTAGACTAATCTTAACAAAATGGGGGAAAAGCTCTTGTGTCTTCACAAGGTAAAACCCCATTAACATTTTCAAAAACTAATTCTACACTAAAAACTACATTAAAAACTAACTTAATTCTAAAGGACTATTTACAACAGCAGAAAAAAAAAAAAAAAAAAAAGCTTATATTAGTTATTCTCTAAGGAACTCTCTGAGGAGTTATCACTCGCACCTTCGGTTCTGAAGAGCTAATAAGCGACTTTTAAGCTCTCGAATTATATCATCCTCAGATGATAACCACCAATATTTGGCTGTATTGAGCCTAGCAAAATTAAGGAAGTCCGTAGGAGGGATTCTCATTGAAAATGCAAACTTATCAGGGTTCAATATAAAGTCCGTAGCTTTAAATGCAATGCGTTTGTTAGCCCTATTTCTCCTCCAGTGGTACAGGATAGGTATGTTCAAACTGTTTTGAATAATACCTTGTTTATCACAATATATAAAAGCTTCTGGGTTTATATATCCGTTATTCATCTGCTCTTCTGCTGCAGCTGTACTTATAATTGCCAGTGATCTTATTAATTCATTCTTATTTTGAGGTAGTTTGGAGAAATATTGTCTGGCTAGATTGATTATGAATATATCTATTCTAGTAATGTTAGCTTGTTCATATAGGGTCATGTTGCTAATATAGTGTAACCAATTAGACTGCTGGGACCTATATAATGATAAGCATGCTCTTAAGCATTTTCTTTCAAAGGTTCGAAGTTTCTCCATAGACGTGTGGTTGATGTTCCACCATATAGGGGATGCATACGTTACAATTGGTCTGATTAAAATCATATAAAGGATGATTTTTGTTCTGGCAGCTATGTACCGGGAGAGGAATAATTTACTGTTTGCTACGAAGGCAGATCTAGCTTTGGCTAATTGCTTATCTAAGTGTATGTTTCCCCTCATTAAGTAATCTAGATGATAGCCTAAATACTTAACGGACTTTTCATGGGGTATGTCTACCATCTCGTTTGTACCAGGGATCTCTGTCTTAATATGGAAGTTGGTTATTCCTTGTCTACTCTTAGGTGAGAGGAGGCAGAGTGGTTTCCGGAAGAGGATAGTTACACATTTTGAAGGATTCAGCCTTAAGTTCCACATAGCATAGTATTTGTTGATTTTATCTACAATTTCCTCAAGATTCTCCTGAGTTTTTAGGGCATTGCTAGTTGTAACGTATATAATAAAATCGTCGGCAAAACCAATTCCTTTGTAAATGCTATTGTGTTGGTTTATGTCGAACAAGTGTAGAAGATCACATATATAAATATTGAACAATATAGGGGAGTTTACGGTGCCCTGTTGGAGACCTTCGAGTATTCTAAATTTAATGGATGATATATTGTTGTCGAGGTAGGTTACAAACGATTTATTTAGAATTATATCCCAAATCATTCTGATTAGGTAGGTCGGAAATTTTTTCTTGATCAGTCTGAATATAAGGCCGTTAATCCAAACAGAATCAAATGCTTTCTCCAAATCCAGTAATGCCGCTCCGACCAGCTTGCCATTACTAATGTCAGTGTTAATATCAGAAACTAGTTTATGGATTGCACGAGTTGTTGAATGATTGGTTTTGAACCCGAACTGTGTGTCCGGGAAGATATTAAGTTTGTTACAAATGTTGGTTATTTTGGAGTTGATAATTGCTTCATATACCTTACTTAAGTTTGGAGACAAGCTAATCGGTCGATAACTTGCAGGATTTGTTGGGTCTTTATCTTTTTTTATTACCGGTATTACTTTGGCCTCTTTCCATATTTTAGGGAAATAGTTGTGGTTGATGGCATTGTTAAATAAGACAACAAATTTCTCAATGATTGAGTCAAGGATATGCTTTAAAGCAATTGCAGGGATGCCGACAATTCCTGATGAACATTTGTTAGGAAGGTGTTTTAATATACTGCATACCGAAGCAAAGTTGCAGAAGAGGTTGTGCCAGCTGGCAGGGACTGTCGGATTAACAGCTAAATTTTGGTTATCGAAAGTTACATATGTAGCACTATTTTTTCTACGTTCGTCAAACTCGTAATAAAAATCGTTCGCTACCTCATCAACAATATTTTTGAGACTAGTGTTAGTGTTAAGATAGCGTGGTGAGTTTATGCTCTCAAAATAAGCACCAATAATCTTTAATTTGTCCTCAGATGAAGTGAAAATAACATGGTTATCAGATTTTATTGCATTATTGCAGTCTAGATTGCAACGATTTAATATCATATCACTATTTGCACCAATTTTAAGACTTTCAATTTGAATCGGGGGATTTGATCTGAAAATAGGATTTATCTTTGGGAAGAATGTTTCTGGGCATTTATGGTCAATTTGTTTGAGCGTGTTGACCCAATATCTGTGCATTGAATTTTTATATTCGGTATCGTGTAAATTCTTGATAATTTTAAGTAGATACTTAATACTGCTTATAAGAGAGGCACTTATATCTATATCTGAGACACGGACTTTATGGAGAATTTTCAATAGCTTGCTTTTCATTTTGTTCAGTCTTTTGATTTTTCTATTTACGTATATAAGCATGCTGTTTTTTCCTTCTACTGAAGGAGCGTTTCTATATAACACTTCCTTAATGTTGCTCGATAAGGACACTAGCCCTATTTCTATCTCTTGAATTGAGAGATTTCTATTTTCAGGTACATATACTGAGGGAGAGTCGTTAAGATCTTCTGCGAATTTATCCCACGATGTAGCTTTAAAGTTATACCTGAGAGGGAAGCTATCATGCCTTATGAAGGTGTCACCTTTTGGTAATGCAAATTCCATTGAGATGGCCGCATGGTCGCTATCATAAGGCAGCGTCGGAATTTTTCCATTTGTGCCATTTATCAAGCTCAGCCTGGCATCCACTATGCACATATCCAGAAATGACAATGCCGGGATAAAGGTAGGGTTATTAGCAGTGATGAATTTTGCTTTAAATGCGATGCTATTAGTTTCCTCCCATGTTTTCATATGAATCCCTCTAGCATTGTCGGTATAGTCGTTCCACGCGATTCTTCTAGCGTTTAAATCTCCGGCAAGGATATAGAAATGAGACTCGGATGCCAGGTTAAGCCTGATAAACAAGTTGTCTAATTCATTAATGAATAACCGCCGATTATCACTCGGAGCGTAGGCACTAATTAGAAATAAATGTTCGTTGCTTTGTGTGGTGATTTTGACTATTGTATATTCTAGTATTTTATTCTGTTTGGATGAAGGTTGTTTGATCAATTCAAATGGAATATCCTTTTTGAGCAAAATAGCCGTACCACCACCCAAAACAGCATTGGGTCTATCAGATCTCACAAAGTTATAATTTTTAAACGAAATTTTGTGTCTTGCGCTGAGTTTTGTTTCCGATATAAAGATAATATCGTGATTAAAATTATTTGCAAAATTATACAGGTCAAATCTCCTGCTGTTGGAGCAAATTGAGTTAGCGTTTATAGCTGCTATTTTCAACGTATTGATCTTGGTAGCTGAACTATTCATAATTGGTATGGCAGAAGGTGTTTAGTATGAATTCAATCTTTTCTGAGTTGGCGGCGACCTGATTTATCAGAGTATTAAACTGAGTTTTTATAGTACTAATAATCTCGTTTTTAAACCTGGATATCCATTCCAGCGACCGTTCGTCTTGTTTTGCTTCTGATAAATTCGGTGAATTTTGGTTCACTTCCCATCTATCCAGTCTTGAATCATGAGGCTCGTTGTTGCGGTAGATATTCTGAGTTGCTGGTCCTTGGTCCATACGTCTACCACCTGTAGCATGCGCAAAGGAGACATCCTTCCTTACTGAGGCAGCTAATGCGGCGATCTTCTTGGTGGTATTATTTTTTATGACATTTTGAGACTTGGTTTTCAGCGAGAGTGCGTATTTTAAATAGGGGCAACCCTTATAAGATGCTGGATGCCCGAACTGATCACAGTTAGCACACTTGAGGT
>NW_017136529.1:621829-624560 GCF_001652005.2 Ceratina calcarata | reverse complement strand
TCGACGCTCTCGAATACCATCAAGTCAAACGCATGCCACGGGCCAGGAGGTGATCCGTAAACTTGTCTCGCTAGCACGAGTCACGATGATTCGATCACTCGGATCTAGAGAACACTGCACCCGCGGATCCGTGCACAGACCCGGTGCGACGAGGAAATCGCACCATGCCCGATAATTTCCGCGTTTTACCAAGAACCGTTCGTCAGTACAAAAAAACACCGAAATAAACACGTGAAAATTCGACAGAACGAGATTGAAGCAACGCGTGACCGGCAGAAGGAACGTGAAAGATACTCCCTCGATCCGACGTACGCGAGGCAACGGAGGCAACTGAAGTGCGAAACGAAACGTGGAACAGTGGGAGTCCGGTTCCCCTTCCAAACGACTGCCCCCACCGCGCCAGCCCCGAACGACCCTACCCTAACCTAGCCGGACCGAAACGCGACTCGGTCGATCGTGGAAAGCGTGGAAGTATGGAAAACGGAGGGAAGGACGCACTCCATGGCACCATAACACATTTCCGTCCTCTGTTTACGATTCTATCTGTGTACAATGCGTTGACGCACGCGCCATACATTCGAATGTCTAGCTACTATCCCTTATCTGGTACTTCGGTCCTTATCACGATCCGGGATGAATCGAGATGTCCTGGCAAGTTGAGAACAAAGCTTGCGAAATGTAGATAAGGAGGGACACTCGAAGGGAGACAGGAATTATGTATCGCTCGGATTTGTTACACGATGGAAGAACGTGATTTACTTTCTTCTCCGCACCCTCCTTGGGGTGCATTCGTAGGGCAGAAAGCAGACAGACTCAGCATTTAATTTAGTGAAAACTAGAAAATAAATACGATCATATGCAACATGATATTAAATATAGTTTTAATATTTAATTAAAACTATTTATATTTAATTTTTAATTATTTAATTTAAATTTAATATTTAATTAAAACTATTTGATAATAAAAATCAAACATCTATCAAAAACTAATAAGCATATCATCATTTTCTAACAAAAAAATTGTTTGATATATGAGACGTTTGTTTGGAATTGTGATATGGAATATAATATCAAATATGGTTTAGTTATTTTAAAATTTCATTAAAATGATGATTTTAGACAATCAAATACATTTATCAACAACTAATAACTATATCACAATTTATTAACGAAAAAATTGAACGTTTTCTTAGAAAATCCATGCATTTGCAAAAGTTCTCATCGCAAAACACCTTGTCGGTCGAACTATGTAAACTGTAAAGAGTAGAGACCAAACAATCCTAAGTTTCCTAAGAACTGATCACACAAAACTAATCCATGGCCATCTGATATCGCGTGACAATTCGAACAAATGCATTTACTGTAATGTAGATATAACAATTTGAAATATTCTTCAGAACTGCCCATCGCTAAGTAACGCAATAAATTCATTTAAGATATCAACAAATCTGAAGAAAGCACTTAAACTATAATCACTCAACTACAATGATTTCGTTTATCAACGAGATTTGACTCAGCAATCTTATTTAAAGTTCTGTAACAAGTAATATCCACGTCACTATTATAATACTAGAATTACTATTACGTCATATTATTTAATCAAACGTTATTCAATCAAATTTTTATCAAAACGTGTATCATCGATTTGTGGCGTTTCTGTGCTCGCGAATACAAAGGAAGACCTTGAAGATTTTCTGTCATGCGTTTCACCCTCGAGGAAACACCAGTCTGGAGATCTCACGGATATACACGCGGCTAGCCTTTTTTTCCTTCTTCTACGTGCATATCCCATTCACGATCACAATAGTGCGTATTTACCGAGGTGCAAACTGCACCGGCTGCATTCTACTGTTCTCCCTTTTTCTAATATTACCGGCAGCCGGAGAGCCGCCAAAAACGTTCACCAGCCGATGAGCAGAGACAAAGGAAAGGAGAACTCGTCTGATCGTTAACTCGATCGCTAATCCGCTCACCCGCGCCACCGCCGCCGCCGTCGCGTCGTCTACTGCGTTTCCCTCTTTTCGATCCCCTTGTGCAACCCTTTTTGCTCTTTCCACGCACAAAGCGGCGTAATCGATGATCGCTTGTTCTCTACACAGTTTCGTGGCTGATCATGAACTCTAATCGTCAGAGAATTATTAACGAAACGATGCGTAGAATTTACCCATTCCATTTTTATATTTCAAGCGATATTAGAATTTTAAATACAATTTTTATATTATTTTTTATATTCATTATTTCTCAATTTCTTATTACAACGTCTCAATACATATGGAACTTTCACATAGCTTATGATTTTATTTTAAAGTACACAAACGCATTCTTGTCAACCACGAAACTCTTCAGAATCTTTATTTAACTTTTCCAGTAAAAACAAATACGCAAGGGACAAGGGGTGTGATTATACATAAACGAGTGTCATGTATTTCGAGTTATGAAAACTTGAAGATCTCCGCAACGGGAATGATGAGTCATTGTTTGAAACGAAGAGACCACAACCTTCCAGTCAGGTGTTCCTTACTATCGCACATGCTGCAGATTATACAGACTATAGCGCAACGGATACACCGAAATCCTTGGAAACCGGTATCAATTGTCCAGGAATCTGTGATGTCTGCTCCGATCGCGTCAACAAAGAATATATTACGTCTATTCGATTTTTCAGAGTTCATTTTGACATACGACACGACCGACGCCGCATATTTGCATACCTTCGCAAAGACTCTAATTT
>NW_017136529.1:618170-621094 GCF_001652005.2 Ceratina calcarata | reverse complement strand
TAAATACATATACATATACGTATTGTTATACACGTAATTATTTTTATGTTATTCATATATCTAAAGATGTCTCATTCGTAAACATGTATCATCCATAAACATGTACCTAAAGATGTCTCATCCCTTATCTAGAGCAATAGCCAGTCACCAAAATCACCAAATCAAACCCTTAAATAGCCCTATCCTCTCGTCCTGAGGCAGTCTTAGTTTTGGTCTCGTAATATTCACTACATTTGTAATAAAGTTCAGTCTTTCCACGCAACGTTGATCCTTAATTATTAACCTTCGAGTGATACCCCAAATTCTGGTTTTAACTTCGAGAAGTGAACCACAACCGGGCATCACAATATGAAACTGCCAATGTATAAAACAGATGGAATACCTCCGTTACTATGAAAGAAAAATTCACGGAATGGCTCTAATTGTTGAGACCATGCAATAAACGAAGCACATTTTCCTCCGACTTCGAAAGTTCCAAAAATATCGAGACGAGGATAGTGCATCCTGGCTACTACTAATGAGAAGAGAAAACGGACGTACGTTTTTCGAAGCTTTCTCCGAAACTTAACACGTTATTCCTAAGCTAACCAGGTACGATTACTGTTGTTGTAACGTCGTTACAGTTCGTCATTGGAATGCCAATGGACTTCTGGCCGGCGCGTCGACAGGAAACGCGCCGCGACCTTTCGAACCAGTCAACGAGAAAAATCGTTGTCTGCGATAGAAACATAAATCGCGTTGTGTTTTGTGCGTCTCATTACCAAGCCCATTGACAAGTGGGCGATAAACAGAGAGTACAGCGGAGAATCTAACAGGCAGCGCAGCAGCTGCACACGAGTCGAAGGTGAACGACCCTTAAAGAGAGCTGCGAAGTAAGGAAAAAAAGGAGTCGATGAATATATGCGTAGCCACGAATGTGCTTATCGATATTTACAACAGAACAGGAAACGTTGCACTCGCATTCAGACAATTGTCTATTTTCAATCTTTCGTTGTTGCAATATCACCGTCTAAGCTATTACTTAAATAGAATCGTAATATAGGATTATGCAGGATTTGTGAGAAGAGATAAGTGGATATTACAGATTCGAAGCAAATGAACAGTGTGAATCACTTAGAAGAAAGTGTTACCTGATGGACCGTTTGCACAATCATATTTTATAAGTTTTGCCAGTAATACTAATAATAGCGAGAAAATTGAATCGTGTAACAAATGATTATTGCTCCCGTCAACGAGTGCGTCTAAACGGGGCGTAACGGCATCGCATCGCGGACGTAAAAGTAGGCGCGCGCACTGTGCACTTTACTCCACGCGTCTCCTGGATCGACGACGGGGGGAAAAAGGTAAAAGAAATGCAGAAAGTGCCGCGGGCAATCGTGAGCCACGATTACGTAAAATACTCGAGAGCACAATGAGATACGCAAGGTGTTATTCTCTCTCGGGCACCGAGTTTAGTCTAGCCCGTTTCGCGGAGATATCCGCTTTTAGCGATGCCCGGCGCGTTACTGCACGCACAGATCATTACCACGTTCCTGGCAACGATGCCATTTACGGCCGGGGAGCAATTAATGCCCGAAGAATCGCGCGTACACGATTTCGTGCCTGAACGGGGTTGTATCTTCTCTAGCTCTCCTCCCTCGTGCCGTGAATTAGGGATAACGGACACGCGAGCTGGTCATTAGCTATCGGAAAAAATATTCAAATCTTTGGATTTTTAGTTTTGAAAATTTATCAAATTTCAGAGAAGAATCCAGGTGTTTACTAATTGGCACGTGCTAGTCTTTCAATTTATAGTTTGACATAATGAATCATATCTTGAATATTTTTCAAGTGACTCTTCATTCTCGGATCTCTCCGTGCTCCATCCTCAATTTCTTATTTATGCCTGCTACCGTGTCACGAGCCGAGCTCGTTTCAAGAGTTTCCGGACTTAATAATTCCTCATGGTAGCATCAAAGGGCGTATAAACCGCGAATCTATGTTGTTTACTCGTGCAAAATGGCATCGGTATTGTCCGAGGCAGCAACGTCGTTAGCAAAGGGAAAGACACGCAACGTCCGGCCATTATTCTCGACGTTGGTCGCGGGCTCTTTGTTAGTGAAATTTACGAACGGCCGAGAATTCCGTTCAAGGTAGACCGGCTGGTGGCTCGGCTTCGGCGTGTCCAGACGACTCGGGTCGTCAGAAATTCTTTGCCAGTGTTCTCCGTGTTTCTCCTTTTCACCTGACGCGCGCCGCACAATGGATGGTTAAAAGTGAAAACCGTTCGATAATTCAATGCGATATCGTTCCACGAATCCGAGCATACCGATCGTTCGAAATTTCTCATTATACGGAATTTCACTTGTTACATCTTGCCTGAGCACTAACACTGACCGATTCCTAAATAATTATTTCAAATTATTATAGCTTGCATAATGATTTTGCTGCGTGTTAATCATTTTAATTGTTAGACTACGGATTTTATGCATTTATAGAAAAATGGCATATATAGAAAATAAAAAACTTCACTCAATATTTGAGGACATACAAAATATCAAAAGTGATTACTATTATTGTTATGATTTTTAAAACACAAGTGACTGTAAAAGAACTTTTTTAATTAGTTTGGTCCAACAAACGGACATATTATGACGACATGCAGTAGACGACATATCGTTTGTGACTGTTTGTTGCTCCGAACGATTAGAAAATCCAAGTGGACAGTCACATTAAAATCGAGCTGACCATTTATTGTCCTTAGCTCTCCAATTGCACACGAATGTAATATAATCCATGGATTAGTGAAGAAGAACTGTCGTTACGTTTAAGGATGTATAGGCCATACACTTAAACAATGCTAGCATGTTGAATTTGTCATTATAGATTCCTATTACTATTAAAAAGCTACCTGCAAAATTTTAAATCAATTCACAGGTGTTTTG
>NW_017136529.1:615492-617660 GCF_001652005.2 Ceratina calcarata | reverse complement strand
TGATTTCTTTTTAATTATAGGAAATGCGTTTTTCTAAGATACATAAACTTTTGGGATTGACTGTATAGCCAATACATCCTTAATGTTAAGTGACAAATGAAATTATTATCTAAAGCACGTTTTCTAAACTGATATTACGTGTAACTTCAACTTGACGACACGTGCCCGCTCACACCCCACATACGCAACTCTCGTTCCCACACTACTGATAAGCATACAGATTAACACCTAAAGTTCAAATAGATCAATTGGTATTAATATTATAGATTAATTTCCACTTTCTTCGACGATTTCTCTAACCGATAGAACGACAGTAAAATTGAAAACTCCGGTTGCGGAAAATTAGAGCCAGTAAAACGTTCCGGCGGAAGGGAATAAAATTTCACCAGAATCGAGAACGAAGCTCAACGATGCTTCGACAACATCAGGGATTGTGGTGCACTTTCACGTTCCGTATGACCTGCCGTCAATTCAATACCCGACCGCAAACTTATTAGCGTCTGTCACGGAAACCCGTTCCTCTATAAACCCGAACGGAAATCAGCGTCGCGCGCCTGACGAAAGGAAATCGTCCTCCGATTGTTGAAGACGAACGCTGCATTTCAACGGAGCCACTTCTTTCCGGCTTAATAACACAATAAATGTGGTTAGAATGTTTAGAATAGTTTGAATGATCTAAAGACTATTTACTTTCGTTACTTATTGTCAGACGAAAACTTTATACAGTGACAACAAATTATGCATTAAAAATTCCTTACAACTGAGAAAAATAAGTCGAACAATTTTATTATCCTTACTCCCCTGTAATTATAATTTTCCCTAAAAGTTCATTGCTTCAAATGTTGGATACAGTTTTTTATTATATGTCTTAAACTTTTGACAGAGATCTTACTACTTATACAACCTTAACTATGTATGGATAAGAAGAATTTTTAAAGAGTGCTATTCGTCCGAGTCTTAGTAGGTTGATGGATGGAAAAGTAGAAGTCATGATTATTACCTTTTTTATTAGGGTCTCCAATGAATATTTGAAAAAAATGTTTGTAGACCTAAGTTATACACAGGTTAAAGGATTTCGGATCAGCTTTATAAAGTATACCTGAATAAATCCTACTATTTTGGGTATTAACGAGGTATACCAAAAGATTGCTATGAGCTGCAAGCAATTAGAAATTCTAAAAATCACAGTTTTTCATTGTTTTCAAAGATGAATTCAAGTACTTTGTATCTGAGTCCTTTATCCTTTCGTCGACTTTTACAGTTAAGCCTACAAATAGGCTGTTTCTTTTTATTGGAGACCCTAATAAAAGAATTACCTTCTCTGTTTTCTCGACATCCTCATGAACAGCAATTTCAATCTTGTGTTGTATATTATGTAGTAAACCAGGCCTCCTGACATTTCAAAGAAAATGAAGTTATTAGACGCACTATTACAAAAGTTATCCTACTTTAAAGTGTGCTCGAATATTAATGGGAATCACTGTCAGATCTTATCAGGTTGTAATAAACATAACTAATAAACACAGACTAGATGCATTAATAATCTTGATTACAAACCGGGTGTTTAATTCGAGTTTAACGGCGAACATCCTGATTGCCAGAAACTTTCGAACTTCTTTAGCTATCCCGAATTCCTTCGCGGACAGGCATTCTAATTATTCCAAAAGAACGAGAGTGAAATCCGTGGAAGAGGGAGAGGCAGGCTCCACGATAATAAACAGCGCATAAATAATCGACCGTTCTGTTCGCGTTCGCGGCGAGTCAAATCGAATTACCACAGCGACAAGTTTAATTATAAGTAAAATATTGCTGGCGGGTTGATCGTTCGTTTTCACGCATCCATAAATCTGTCTCGTTTGTAGTATGTGAAAACGTTCTCCTTTATCGAACCCCGTTCGATCTATGCTGAACTACGGACATTGGCTACCCTTGCCCGAGCTTTTACGAAGTCTCTCACTCGTGATCTATGCACTTCATCCTCGATTTTCGTTCAAGCTTCTTCCCTATGCAAGATTAACACTAGATTGCCCAAGGAAGTAATTTTGACTGCTTTTGAGCAAATGTACAAATAATAATGCATAAATTATTTTTTTTCCCAAGTGAAGTAAATTTTTTTTATTGTTAACATTTACTAATAACTTGTTATATGACTGTAAATAATATAAAAA
>NW_017136529.1:607942-615062 GCF_001652005.2 Ceratina calcarata | reverse complement strand
GATTAAGGACGAGCAATCGTAAGATCTTCCCGCGAGACGCGACAATTTCCGCAGGAGCGAAAACCGACGAATCCCGAAAAGGGGAGTGTTAATTTCCGGCGTTTTTCCAGTTAGGGTCGTAGGCGTCGATCGCAAGCTGCGCGGCAGTCACGATTCATGCGGATTATGCAACCGAGAGGGAACGTAGAAAGTCGAACGATTAAGGCGAAGACGCGAGCACCTTCGACTTCCTGCAAATTAGCGAACGTTTACATCCCAGGAGCCACTGGAGGAAGTTTCGCACGAGACTTTCCTCGGAGCGCTGGTTTTAATTGAATTATTGCCAGTAGGAAGCCGGGACACCGAACAAGCGAGCTGTTTCCCAGAAAGGAACTCGTCCGCTCGATTAAGTAACAGTTCTCTATCCTGCGATTATTTCCTGAGAACCGAGCTTAGCTTTCGACTAATTTTATCCGCGACACATCGCGCAAATCAAAAATTTCTCCGTTAATTTAATTCATTTATAAATAACTCTTCATGTCCTATTATATTTTTCCGATTTGTAATAAATTCAAATTAACGTCTAAAAAATGAAAAGAATATACATATTACTTTAATAAAGTAATTCAATAATAAAAAGAATCTAAAATGCTCACATGGAAATATAAAAGGTTCACCAATATGTGCATACAAACTATAAAAAGCTGTTCAAAAATCATAAGCCATGAATTGAAGTGAATGTTCAAAAATAAGTAAACATAAATATACATAATACTTTTATATAAAGATTAATACAAACTTACTTCAATAATAAAAAAGAATTAAAATGTTTACTTGAAAATATAAAAGGTTCATCAATATGTGTATACAAATTACAAAAGGGTGTCCAAAAACCGCAAGCATGCAACCAGGAAGGGTAGTTAGTAACTCGTATAGTCCGCAGGGTATACCCGATTTTACCAACTTTAATGGCAAAGGGACCCGCGATTCGATCTTATCGGAGTTGTAAGCCAAAGTACGTAAGCGTGTTACTCGTATAGGATCGGGTTCGTATATGTATCTCGTATGATATTTACGACGGAAGCATTCGGAACTGGAGCCCCTTAAGGGACTGACTGACCGACAAACGCGTTTCGGTTGTAACCATGGTACCGGGAGCTAATGGCCTTCCTTATCTGCCCCCCAAACAAATTTAAACCGTGGCACATTATCGCGATTAAACAAGTTCTTATGAACTCCCTATTTTAAGTATGTCCCTCTTTTATGACCAACTTATAGATTTAATGATGACCATTAATTTTTATCAATAATTCATGATATGATATCTGGCATTAAATAGTTTGTAATAATACTTAGCCATTAAGCATACATTAGACCGTACGATGAAACGTTTTTAGAAATTCACATATAATGTGATTATGTCAAGGATATATGCCATGTAAAGTACTCATCAATTCTTAAGTCATTTCTTAAGCTTAAGAAATTATTTTGTTATATTAAGAGAATTCGACTTGTTCATTTCCTACATGATTTTAAATTCATTTTGTAACAAAGGATTTTTTGCTTCAGTGCTATAAATGTAGTAATTATTGTATGACTCACCTTTTACAACTCCTCGCCGCTTCATCATCGTCTGCTGGCGCGCCAGCACCTGAGTCCTAAAAAATATAAAAAATATTAATTAACCAATAGAAATAATAATATTATACAAAATTCTACAAGTTCAATCAATAAGAAATTCTAATAATCAAACAATTCGACTGGATTACGCACACCAGTGTGACTCATAAAACGTAACAAAAAGTGCTGCGTTTCGAATTTCTTGCACAATTCTATTAACTTTCTCGTGACTTATACAACATTTTCAACTATACTGTGTAATGTTACAGCATGATTCAGTGTAGTGATCTACGATAGGTTCAGGTGTTGGCTCAACCGCGTGAATTCCAAGAAACGCCGATAGCAGAGTTGCAGTAGCTCTGAATTTCATTTCGACTGACACTGTAACTACATAGCAAAGCAATTTTACTTATTACTGTTCCAACCATCTCGAGTCTTTAATTTCTCGGGAAAAGAAAGAGGGATATTCGTTCCTCGAGTCTTCATCGCTAAGAATAATTGAGACGTTCAGCAAATTAAAGTCTAGCTCCGGTTTGCAGCACGAAAACAAAATCGCGAACTCTCGATTCGAAAGTTTATTATAAAAGCTAATCCATCAATTTCAATAAGGTAAAACTAAAAGATTAGAAGATTTTAAAATGGAAAATAAAAATTCATAGGAATAATTGTTTCTGAAATTATTCGTTTTATACCTGCGTTATAATTTGTTAGATTCATTTAACAAGTACTGCTCTATTCCTGTAGTGAAGTAGACATGCAGCTGTTTAGCGTGCAGAGGCCTTGAGATTTGTTCCAGATCTAGGCTCTGTTTATGTCATTCACAGAAGATTGAATTTCTGACTATTTAATGGCCATATTTCACGTTACGTCTATCATATGATAGTTATGTGATGACATACGTCTCTTTCAGAACCGTATGAGGTTCCGTACACGAATACTGAACGTTAAATACATAATAGGAGTTACGACGAGATACAATGTAATTCTACGACAAATATCTAATATTTAATATTTCGCATAAGCTCAAGAGAATTCAAACGAATTAAGGATGTATTGGCTATACAGTCANAAAACTATGTATTAGAATATTAGAAATTATGCGTTAAAAATTCCTTACGACTGAGAAAAACAGGTCGAAGAATTTTGTAAACCTTACTCCTCCGTAATTATCATTTTTCTAAAAATTCATTCCTTCAAATATTGGACACAACTTTTTATTACTTGTCTTAAACTTTTGGCAGAAATCGTACGGCTCATACAACCTTAATTGAACATCGCGAACATTTTATTTTGCACAAAGATCCGCAGTGAATTTATCATTAAAACCTCGTACCGATTGGATAACAAGAGAAATAATGTTAATTACGAGACGGGGCGATTGTTTTATCAACAGGGACGTACGTCGCATGTGGTTGAATGGAACTACACGTGCACCTACACGTGTCCGATGCACATTCGAGTGTGCGTGCTGAAAAAGAAGGCAGAACGCCACGCCGGCAGCCAAGCACCTGTTAAGACCGCCTTTGTTAAACGATTTTACGCGGTGTGCCTCCAAGTACCAACCACTTGCCTTTCGCGGGTAGCCGCGCGATAATTCGTAAGGTCGCAACGCGAGCTACAGTCGCTGATATCAAAGGCACCGATTGGGATTAATTTAAGTTATCGCTGATCGTTTTGACAAATTGTGAAATCTTACATTTAGTATACTTAAGATAAGTGACCCTTGAAACGTTCAGAAATATCGTATATAAATCTTTATCATGATCAATGACTAAATTAGATGTGTCTTCAAATTTGAATGCATTTCTATTGCATATTCTAATTTACATTCGCACGTGCTGGAAAAAATTAGGAGAAAATCTGAGAATAAAATTTATATAAAAATCTTCCAAGCTTGACGTATAAATAAAATAAACAACGAATTAGATTTACTATAAACTAGGTGAAAGCGTGATATCTGGCCAGCTGAGTGCATTTATTTCACAGAACACAATCTTTCTATTAACAAAGTACGACGCCGTTTCGCCGAGCATAGGCGCGTAGGAAACGAGCCCTTAAAATCAATAGCCCTGTCCCCCGTCGAATCCACCCCCTCCGGACACGTTAGAAAAATGCAACTACCCTTTCGGACGGTGAGTGCACTTCGTAGGCCGCGGAGCATTCAGCCTCGCATGCAAAGTAGATACGAACCCTCTTTCGGCTCCCTCGCTCGAGGGGCCCAGCGCGTTAGTCATCCCCAGGAATCCCTCTCACTCTACTACATATACTATAAGTATTACTAATTCTTGATCAATTGGACTCCGCTGGATCGCGCGACTTTACACGTTATGCCAAAGCGAATCGAGTAAATTAAATAGAAGAGCAATATACAGAATATCCACAATTAGAACAATTCGTTATAACATGAAGGAATCAGATTCAGTGAAATAACCGATGAATGACTGCGGATTGGAAGCGAGGAACCTCAATCATTGCATGAAAATCTGTCTCAACAGGTCCAGGGAAAGAGAACAATTCAAAGAAAACATGATTGATAGTCCGAAATAGGAAGGGAAGAAAATTGAAAAGTTGTTAAGAATCTTGAAAGTCAGAAATGTTGAGAAGGATAGTTGACTTCTTAAAGGCAGTAAATACTTGGAAAAGAAAAATATAATAGAAAACAAGTAGGCGAAACGTACTTCCAGGTAGAAGATAAGATAAGCTACATGATGAGAGGAATACTAACAATTGAAAACTAAAGGGTTTTGAACTCCAAAAAAAAAAAGAAATAGTAAAATATCGAATAAAGGAATTTGAAATACTGTTTAAATAATCGAATATAAAATAAAGAGATCAAAATTTAAAGAAACGTAAGATCTAACATAAAATACAAAATAGAAAGAGACTGAAAATTGTTTACATCTCATATTGAGATAATACAACAGGAATGAATAGGAAAGAATAGAAAATTCATATAGGAAATTCATATAGAATATTTTTGTAAAGTAAATTAAAAGAAGGACCTATGATCGTATGAATTAATCCATACATCATTTTGTTATAAATAAAAAGTAAAAACAAGCATCTGTGATAATAATTTAATGTAAAATCCTGTATATATTTGTGGTAATGTGAACTAATGCAAACATCCATCTATTTATGATAAATAAAAAATAAATACAGTAAAAAACGGATGGCAAGTGGTATACACGAGTAGAATTTCGTCAATCATAATTTGCTCTAATCTCACGTAGACGTACTGTTACTAAATAAATTTTATAGCAGACAAGTGGGGCGTTTAACAGCGAAGGTCATAAAAATTTCAAGTGAATTATATCACTTGTTTAATCGATATCGTGCAGTGTCGTCCTTGTGATTTCGACGTGAACGAAATGCAAGGAACGATTTACTCGTCTTATCTGTTTATCTTATTACCTATATCTAATCAATCACATACGACTTTTGTCACTATGTGTAAACCTTTTTCTTTTTATTAAAAACTTGCACAACTACAGAGATACTATCACGTTTATCAAATATCAATAATAGATAAAATGCACGGTAATAAGTTAATTAATTGCAGAATAATTTCATTCGTGCAATACACAACCATCTCAATATTTCCATGTGATAGACGTGGAAGACATGTTGACATAAAAATTCTTTTACATGCTTCAAGATGTCACTTACATAAATCATTGTAAAAGGAATGGAGACGTAATATATGTACATTCACGGAAAACAATTGTAAATCAAGATTTGGTCCAATTGTTTGAAATGGAGGGTCCAACCAGAAAGGGAAGCCCTTTCGCATCGTTGAATTGCAAATAGCGCAAAAATGATGACCAGGAAGACGGAAGGGTCCGTAACCCTTTTGGTGCAAACGGGATGTCACGTTATCTTATGCAAATACATACGCATTAAAAATGGGATAAGGTACCAGCTTGTACGATACTGTTTCACAAGTATTAACAGCGAATTATGTGGGTGTAATCTAATATTTTCGTATAATCGTATTAACTGAAGTATAATATTCACTTTAACACAGTATTTATTAAGATCTTATGTTACAAGTGTCACATTATCGTACACTTTAAGATAAGGAAGCTTCTCCTAATAGTATGACATTAATTATATTTAAAAAAAATCGAACCTCATCTTTCGGATCTCATATCCATGCTTAATTCGTTCCAATGAACCCGATGAGCAAAGACAAAGGAGATGAGGACTCGTCTGATCGTTAGTTCGATAGCTGAGCCTCCTTTAAGATATTAATTCGTTCAAATCTCGAAGAAATGATCAGGTTTCTAAAGAGAAATTGTTTTGTAACGTCTTTATTACTGATCGCAGGTTTCATTGAAATAGCGATCGGTTCATGTCCATCTCGATGGACAAGAACAAGTCGGTCTATATTCTCGAATTTCTCGAGGGAATAAATCGCGCGCGGGCATAAAATGCCGACTGCTATTAGCGCAATTTACCATTCCCGGCACCATGTTCGCTCTTAAAATAGAACCTACCATTCGCTAAAAAGATGATTACGCCACGGCGAACAGAACCGTAGCCATAGCATCGGAACTTTCAAGGCGAGCCTTGCGCTGAACGATGCATGCCACGTGCTACGAAGGAATGCGCCAGACTCGATAGCTTCCAAACTTTTCATATAAGCCGATGCATCGTAAATAATAAAAACTGAGTGAAGGTACATACAGAATGATTTAAAAGAAATGAACAATGATTGCCCGTGCCCTCATTCTATTTTTTTATTTCATATTAGTTGATGAAAATTCGCAGAATTCGCTTTCGATTCTTTGGAGGTCGCAAAAGTATTTTAGTAGATGCATAAAAACTGGCAGAAACAAATGTCTACGAGTCTAGAAGAATACTACTTCACGCTCCATTTACGAAAACTTTCATATAGCTATTAGCATCTATTATTATCTTTCTTGCTGTCAATCTCTTCAGCTTATTTCACAGCGAAAGAGTAAACAGGTAGAGTTTGAGGATAAACAATAAAAAATAAATTCATGGTTTAACACAACTTTTGTCTACTTGCAAATATTTTAGTCATATCCACATCGCTGTTCCAAGTAATAAGAAGGGAAATAAGAAAGGAAGAATGTAAGAAGGGAAGAAAAATCGATGATTTCCAGGGTTGGAGCTCGTTTTTGTTGATCGAGTTTACACGCATAGAAGGCATAGCACGTGACTCCTATGGGGAATACCGGAGCACAGAACTCGCCATATCGGGATAAACTGGCTCTCGGATCTCATAAGCAAGAAACGCCACTTGTCGTCTCTTTATCAGAGAAATAAAGTACCACGAAGGAACTTGGAATGTTTATCACACGCTGCTGGAATCGAAATGAGTACCATAGCATGTAAAAGAATTAAAACTAGATCACAAATGGATGAAACATTTAAAAAATCGTGTCGACGACTTATGAGATAATTGAAGAAATTAGGAAATTAACAATACTTTAATCACTTCAAAGTAGTTCTAATGAAATTAAGAATCAGATTTTAATGATGTTTGATATAC